>NW_026087853.1:59200836-59430836 GCF_022539395.1 Myiozetetes cayanensis
GAGCTCTGTGAGTCACCCTGTGCATCACCGAGAGCCAAGAGTCACCATCCTTCCCCGTGCCTGACGACACTGCCCTTGGTGGCAACAGTGCCAGGACTATTCCTGGGTGTCAGCCTGCTATACCAATGTGGCAAGTGCCTTATATTCAGATTTTCTTTTTACCTTATCGATAAAAGAACAGGACACAAAAGCAGTACTCAGTATGCTTCAGGTTAGACACTGAAATTTGGGGTCTGAAAAAAAGGTAGGAAGAAGAAAGGCCTTTTCCACAGGAGTGCGAGTTCTACTCCCTTCGCTGAGCTTTCAGTTCTAAAGATCTGTAGGATTTTGTTAGCAGGGACAAGGGCACAAGAAGGTGGCAGAGAAGACTAAACACTCTTGGGAGTGTTCCTTAGTGAGGTGGCAAAGGCAGCAGTCAAGACCTTAGCAGGAATTATGTTGGCTCAGCATCAATACCACACATTGGCTCATTGGCAGGTGTTAATGTGCTCAGAGAGAGTCTGCTAACAGCCCATGACCTGAAGGAACTCTCTAATCAGGAGGAAGTGAAGCAAGATTGATTCAAAGTAGGACAAAATCTCTTCCATATCAGAGATCCGCAAAATCTGTGAAGCTGAGAGGCTCAGCTCCTTTCCTGCTCAGCACACCTCTGAACTGTTCCCATCCAAGGGAGCAACTGCTTCGAAATATTTGAAGGTCAGGTTCATGCATGTCCTTGCCAGCTCTTGTTTCTCTGCTGCACTGCCTCTTCTGGTGGGTTTGCTGTAGGAAGAGAAGCTCTAACACCTACCTGGATTAACCCATAAGTGATGAGGCTCTACTGATTAGCAATATGCTCAAGCTTTACTTTATTGGACTAAACAGTTACAGAGTAGCCTGGATAAAAATACTCTCAAACTCTGGGGAAAGGATGATAAATAAAGGACAACTGTCAACGTTGCTAGTTTGGGAAAAAAAAAAAAAAAGAAAAGAAAAAGAAAACAATTACAAAGCATCAGAACCAAACAGGAAAAAGTGGGTTGATTTGATTCTCAAAACATTGAGAATCTGACAGTTTTTCATTTTAAGAAACGCAGGTACCTTGCAACACAAGCAATAATAAATATATCTAGATCCAATGGGACAGTAAATATTGTTAAAATGGTGAAAACAACAGTTTCAGTTACTTCACCACACAGATAAATTCTACAAGACAATAGGCTAAATTCAGATATGGCAATAGTGATTTAGGGAAAATTAAGTATAGGATTCAGTGTAGCAGCCTGGAATAAAAAGAATTTGAGATCTGGGATAATCAAAAACTGGTCAGGTTTGATTTAATGTCTCCTCATCCTTGTCAAAGATGCCGGTTACTAGACAAGGAAAATCTTGTATAATATGAACAGGGTAACACTTATATCTGGATCCTTTACAAAATAGCTTCAGCTGACATTTAGGCCTCAAGTAAAAACAAGTCAGACAGATGTGGTTGTGACCATGGCAAGGGAATACTTAAATGTTAAATGTGGAAATGTCTCTCACTGGCAGAAGAACAATGATGTGGAAAAACATGGGCAGGATATGAACTAATTCAACTCGAATCACCAGCAAAGGGCAGGAAAGGCCAGTGAAATACCTTGGTGTTAGTTATCAGTGGGTTAATCCTATGTTCATTTGTGGGATAATGTGTTTTCTAGGAGGAAGCTGGCTGCTGATTTCATTAGAAGCAAGAAGTAGATTTTATTATAGCAGCAGAAAACTACAAAACTCTTGAAACAACCTCTGAACTAACTCTGCATTTCAGCTGCAAGAATAAATGAAGGAAAGGATTTTTCTCCATGTGCACCTGACAACTGAAGTGTTTTTTTTTGCTTGATTTCCGGTGCGTGGTATTTCTCACGTTTTCTTCAGGAAGGTAAAAGGAATCAATCTTCTGCATGTTGCTTCCACGAGGCCCTTCAACTAGTCTAGGCCTCAGCTTCTTATTTCTAATTATTTGTTTCTCTTTATTCTTCATAATAGTTTCTTTAGCTCTAAGAGAATTACTTTCACCCAGAACACTGATGACATTCCATTCTTGTCACTGTTATGCTAAATTCTGTATGTAGTAATTTCATTCCAATACATCCCCACTCACTAATCTCTTTATAAATATATTCCTGTTTTATCTCACTTGATGCTACACCCTCCTTAAAATATCCTTCAAGACATAGAAGGAAAACAGCCAACTATTTCTGTTCCCCAGCTTCTGCACAGGGGGTCTGATGAGGAAGAGAGGATGAAGTGCCTGCCATGCCCTTATCTATCAGGTGGAAAAAAAAAAATATCACACGAGTGAAGGGTGCCTTTGATTCCTGAGTTCAAAATCCCAGTAGCCTGAGCAACCCCATAAATGATGGAGAGTTTTGAGCAATTTCAGCCTTCCTCTTCCTCCTCTGCTCCCTACCACTGAAAGACTGCAGAGCACGACGACAATACATTTCAACATTAAATACGACTGTTATAGCATGTGTCTCTAAACAGATACCAGGGGAGCTCTTCAACAGATAGAAACTAAAAAGGAAAAGACAGTTACAGTCAATGCTTATTTTTTAGAATTTTACCTAGGGGAGTTCCCACTACTCATGAACTGAGAAAGCACAGATTTAGGAATCAAGATCTGTTATTAAAATCCTTACTTCTGAAGAGGATTTTGTTTGTTTCTCACTTTATTCCATATGACTGTAGTTGTGTTCATGCAGGATGGAAAATAGGTGGGCTCTAGCATTTTTTCAGAAGGAAAATGTAATTATCGAAATTAATTCAACAAACTCTTAAACCCCCAGTATTTTTAATTAAAAAAAAATAAACAAGGAAAACGACTGAAAAACTTTTTGATGCCACTGCGTTTTTGAAGTCGGATTTTTAATCACACCAATTATTTCCAAGAAACACATCATTACACACTTTTAATTAACTTCTACTTAACAACTTTGGGTGATTAAGTCTTAAGATATCTCACATTGTAGGCAGGGGGAAATGGCAGTCTGCTAAGTTACATAACGTGACACGGATGACACGGAGACCGCTCGCAACTTACGGCTTTTATAATTTTATTTTCCCCTCACTAAAAAATTCCACGTGCTCCAGAATGAGAATCAGAGTTCAAACCATTGACTCTTAATGGTCCCAGTTTAAGGTGAGGCCTTGCACAACAGCTCATGACACACCCTGCCTGACAGAACTTGTGTGGGATCGCAGCCGCCAAGGCAGACAACTTTCCAGGTTGTCAACTTCCAGTGACGGATATTTATTGACTAATTAAACGGTCCTTTCACATTCTTGCCTAATTGAAACTTAATGTGAGCTAACCACAGCACAATTACAGTGCACAACACATTCTGGGTGATGTGCACTCACTTCCTACCCCACGAGCAAATCGAAAATTCTAAAGGTCTGGGTAAGCCAATGTGCACGTAAGCTCAACTCACACAGACTCTGTCAGAACCACAGCACATATTTGCATTCCCTCTGCAATCCTAAAAGCTGCTTGGGCAATGCCAAGACTTAAATTTTCTAGTTTTAAAGGTAGCTCTGTAAATTCGTTGTAGTCATTTATTATCAAAAGCCAGAAGAATTACTCGGGGAAGATACAGCTTGCACCCAGAAGTAGGAAACTAGGAAAACACCTTTGCTGAAAGGATTGGACTCCATTCAAGAATGCATCAGCTCAAGGATAACATAAACAAAAGAGAAGAATATTTTCACGAGTACCACATAGTTATTGAGAGCTTGATTTTGGAATCTAAATCACTTTTAGTGAAACAAACAGCCTGTTTCTTTTATTTGCTTTTACTAGAAGGTCCTGCTTCTGAAAGAACCATTCCTTCTCTGTTACAATTACATGTTCTAGCCTCAGAAACACCAACCTAGTTGCCAAAAATCTGCCACTTTTAAAATAACCGCCAGGTAATACACAGAAAAATCAGGTTAAAAAGTTAACCTTCCAGTAAATATTATCATTAGAAATCCAGCTCATCCCCCACCTTCCTGCTTTGCATTCCAGATCTGAACTTCCTTATAAAACCTTGGCACAACTCTTGCTAAATAGTTGAGTCCAGGTAAGAAATGCCAACTTACTAAAATAAGTTGAGCCAGTCAGGGCATAGACACCACTGCCATGCAGTGCTTTCATATTAGAAACTGAAAAAAGAAAGAGGTGGAGCACTTTCTGGAAGAAAAACATGCTTTTTAATAAAAGTTAAACAAATTGGACATGAAAAAAGGAAATATTTTGCTCTAGCTATGTCACCTGAGGGAAAATACCTTCATTTAGCATCCAGGTAAAATTAGTAATCAAAGCAAACAGAACTTTTCACTTAGTATATGAATAAAATTAATAATCAAGTAAACAGAACTAATTATTTAGGACTTTTCCTCCCTCTTGGTATAACATAAATATCTGAAGCTTTGAAAAACTGAGTGGTGAGTCATGAAGAGCCTAAAACAATCTTATCACACACACACAGTGAGACATTGCTAAGTAGGGCATGCACTGCCAAATGCTGGAGCTTCTAACCTGAGAAAGTTTTCACATGTTAATCTTGGGTCATCATCCTTCCTTTTTCTCCAGTGTGTTTAGCAGAACTTACAGAGAACCCAGACAACTCCAAGTTATGGACAACATATTATGAAACCAGCTGTTTCAAAGGACACTCAGTTATTGCTTAGCCTGCTAAAAACCTCTCCAAATAATGTACTGTAGGTTTCATTCTTTTAAACCAGTTGATACTGTACGTTGGTTAAACATCCCATTCCCAAATTACTCTTATATACAAATCACAAGAAATGGAAGAGAAAAAGAAAAGCACATTAAATGTGCTGTAAGTTGTGTATTCCTATTAACTGCAAACAATTACACAGTAATTTTCCAATTATGCACTTGTCTTACTTTGCATTTTCAAAGCCAGTGACTTACTCAGTGATGGCCGCAATTTTTGCTCATTTACAACTTCTACCATTTTTAGTACATATCAATAATTTAAAAAGAGGCACTGACATTCAACAGATTTAAAAAACTTTGGGCTCTTAATGAAAATGATCACTGACTTCAGAAGAAAGCCATTGACAAAACTCAAGGAGACCTACAAGATGAGAAGCTCTGCTTTTTTTTCCAAAAAAAAGAGGTGAAATCAGCACCCATGGCTTTTCCCTAGCTCAGATAAGCATTTTTAAAGCATTTTAAGTATATTTTAATATGACAATGACCTTTTGTTCCAAGCCTTGTCCCCTATGCACTGGCACAGTCCCATGGGCTCCTTAGTTGGGCCCCCACCACCAAAATGTCATCTGTATATTTCCATACTTCATGACAAGGAAAAATTGATACTGAATCAAGAAAACATTTTTTTTTCCTTTTTTGTTAAAAAGATACCTCAAGAGTGTTAAGGAAAAAAAAGAACTCAAAAGTTTTCCTTCTTTTGCCTCTTTTAGCCAAAGAGGACACGCTGCCTCACTTTATTGCCTAAACAAGAGGCAGTAAGAACAAAAAATCTATCTACAGGGCAGAGTATCTTAGCCTGAAGGCTGAATATATACTTTGGAAAATGAAACAGGAGTTCCTGGATTATCCTTCACTCTTTTTTACCCTCATCCACATTAGTGTATCTTGTAAGACATAAATCTTTCAATATCTCCCTTCATGCACCTTTATTCCTCAGGTATTTCTTTCACACATATAATCAGATGTTTTCCCCCTTCCTTTTATCAATCTTTTTCAAATGGAAAATAAGTTACTAGAACGAAATTAATCATTGTTTTTTCCATAGGGTTCTTTCATGTTACATTAATTTGGGCACAGAACAGAAATGCAAACCAAACTAAATGTTTCTACATAGAAATCGAGTTCCTTTGAGCAGCTGATTTCTAGGTCTTTACTCACTGAAATATTATATATATATCTTATATATATATTATGTCTTTGGATATTTCATGCTTGTTTTTTCCATCTAGATTCTATCTGCTGACTTGAGGTGAGACCAGGCAATCAGATACAGAAACAGGTTGATGACCTGAAGGGGCTTTGTTAGGCAGCTGAACCGACAGATCAAGTTTTCTGGACCAACCCCCTGCCAATTTTGTCCAATTTAATATTTTCTATGTGCATACATTAAAAGATGGGTCGTTATAAATAGAGGAAATTATTTACAAAACCAAGATTTACCTCTTTTTCCAGGAAGCATCTAATCTGTACGACACCAAGTCAGCCTGTGGCCTTCAGCCTGCACATGAATTTCTGCCAAGCAATTACCTGAAAGTCACTTTAATGGGAGGATGAAGTTATTCATCTCTCATGTTTAACGACAGACAAGAACAATAACGCTGGTTTATGCTCGAGGTAAGGACTTGGTTTCATTTGCTTTTTCTTCACTTCAAGTATGAGAAGAAAAGATGGACATAATTCAAAGAACTAACAGGAAATTTGAAAAACACAGCAGAAACACTCACCTGGACTATCTTCTGGCCTGTGTATAAAATCAAATAATTACTTCAGTTGTTGAATTTTGACACTACAGGGTGCAGAAAATGCTTTCTATGTTAGAAGCCAGTTTGAGATACCATTTCTCTAAGGTTGCGAACATGAATGGTATTATTTAAAATTATTGTCTTTGTTATGATTTGATTCTTATTAAAGAATGTTTTTTCATGTGAAGAATTTTAAGACATTTTTGAGAAGACTTAAACTAGATGAGAGCTCTGCAAGCAGAAAATTTTATTATTGTATAGGTAGGAATTTAATTTATGCTATGCCTTCTCTTTGTTTATGAACTCTTCCTGGAAAAAAAGAAAAATTGAAGTATTTGAAAATATTTATAATTCTCACTACACTCAACTTTATATACAAATAAATATACTTTAAAATCCAATCTGTGGTCCTTTTACTTGAAATTTCTTTTACTAAAGTGACACGTTATAAACTGCACGTCGACAAACAAAACTGGAAGAAGCTGTTGAACCCTTACAAGAAGCGGGCAGCTCCTGGAAAAACCTCAGCAGTTGGGAGGAGAGGAGCTACTGGCACTCCTGCCTGCAGTCACTGCCTGCTCTGGGAACCACCTTTGGTGCAAGATGCCAAGGAAAGCATCATTCAGGCCAAATTCCTCCCGTGACAGAAGGACTCCCACTGAGACACTCATATGCTTGTGGCAAGAACCGAGTTAAGAGACCCCGAGGCCACGAATCCCAAAACAGCTCAGCAGAGGGGAGGGGCAGCTCATGCAGGCACCAGGAGAAACCTCCTAAAAGCAAATGGTGGGGCAGGTCTTGCTTCTCAAAAATGGACTGAAAGGATCACTGAGGTAGTGATGAAACAGGTCCTGCAGCTGCACTGTTGGGACTCGAAAGCTAAAGGAGAATAAATGTTATTTCTCTGTCGTTTCTTGGAGGGATAAGGACATAAGCCTTAACTCCCAACACAGCAGAGGTTTTGCTGTCTGTTCCTTAGATCAACTTTGTATTCATTAAATGGGCATTAAATAACACTCCCCTTTGCAGCGTAAGCAGGTAGATACACGAGTGCTCTTGATGTGGTACACCCAGAGGTGCAGAGCAAAGAATTCAGGTGTACCTTTGATGCAAACCAAACTCAATATACTCATAAAGAAGGCACAGCTTCTTCTTCTTTTTCTTTTTCCTCTGAAAAGCAGAATTAAAGAAGATACTGTGCCATGCTGTAATCAATTAAACAAGATTACTGAGAATCTCCTGATTTTGTCACTGACTTTTCCTCTTGGCTGGAACAATCCTGGCCAAATGCTCTGGTTAATAACAATGGAGAAAGTGAAAACCTTAAACAATAAGAAGAATCTGATTCCTCGGTAGCAAGAGATTTTCTTTGACTCATGTCAAATGAAAAACTCCATATATGAAATTATAGGGCAGTGATAATACTAGTGTGTGTTTATTCAGGTCCTCAGTGTTACACGATGGAAAATCAAAGGCAGAACTTCATCTGTGGCAAAAAGGAATTGCTCTTCCCTGACCTTCAAACTCAACATTAGTACTGCCTGTCTGAAAGCTGCCAGCTTGTTCTACTGATACCCATTCTGAAGCTTGGTAGACCCTTAACACTTTAAACACTGGTTTTTAACATGTTCAATAAATGTCTGTTCTCTGAATAGGATGGAACAAATTAACCACTACGGATTCCTAACTTATTAGTGGTAATATAGTACTTAATTGTGGAAAAAAATATTAAGAAATCATTGCCTACCTGATTTTTTTTTTTAATTTCCAATTTTCTTCTTTCTCTTGAGCATATTGCCCACTTCAGTTCCAATTACTTTTCAAGAAAGACTTTGTCTTAGAAGTGTTTGCTAAACATCTCCCATATTTAAAGGAAGCAGATAAAAAAAAAACCACAGCAAAAGACCTAAAATTATTTAAATTAGCTAATTTTTTCCCCTGAAGGTTCTAAAAAGAGTATATATATATATATATGCACAGATACAAATATATACATGTGACTCTTTCCATTATGCAGGTGTAGAACTTCAATAGGGTGAATGCATCCAGCTAAACTTAACTACCTAAGCACTAATTAAACTTTCTTGTTGGTCTCTCAGAAGAAAAAAATAATTTTTCAAAAGAAGTTACTTTCAGTCTATTTTCCTAACTTTGAAATGATTTTTTTTTTTGGGTCTATTAATAATTTAGACATTATTAATGATCCCGGGCACCCAAACGAAGGAGCATTTTTATGGTCCTATGAACATACGTTTTGTGTCAAGGAAACCACATTTTTATCCATAAAATAGCCCCATAAAAAGATTACGCTGAAAATAGCCCTAAGACAGAACAAATCATAAAGAAGTTAGCGCATGTGTTAAGCCTGTAGAGACAAAGCATAAAAATAATATTCTTCTGACATTGTGAATGAATGTCACTTTCATATTTTTGTGGGAAAATTTACATGGACACTTCGAAGGCAATTTGTGTCTCATGTGTGTGGTTACCATTCCCCTTTTAGTGTATTTATAGAACTTGGTGAAGATAGTTGTGGCTGTTCAAATGGAGTTTGTTCAAATGGCATCACCCCTGGCATATTGATTTCATATTGAAAGAATCTTTCTGCTCAGTTTGAAAAAACCTGCTCCAGCTTTTGCTATTAAAAATACCATACTTAGATACTACGTGGTTGAATCAAGGAAGAAAAGTATTTTGAGAAATATTTCCTATAACAGGGTAGTTTGGCCCTTCTGAGTAGCACTTGAACTCCCAGAGCCAATCCTTGTTCTCTGTAAGCACATGGAAACAAGTTAACTGCTAAGAAGGTAACTTGTTTTTCTGACAAAAATATTCATAAAGTATCAGCTGAAAGAACTGAAAATGACACCAACTTTGATACTTTTTGTATGATCACAGCAAACGTAAAAGGCCTTGCCATTAAAACATACTAGAGATTTGTATCAAACTGATTTGATTTATGATGATAATTACAGCCTATTTCAACCAGAAGGAAGGCTTTTACAGGTGACACACAGTTTTATTTCCCCTGAAAAACACGGAGTATTCTATCTAAATTACAAACACCGCTGTATTTTATGACTAGCTAAATCATTAATCAAGATAAGTACGGGAAAGCCAAGGGATCTCAGTTTATTTGGTGGCTGATTGCCCAGCAACCATTCCCTGTAATTGTTTTTAGCAGCAGAGCAGTGTTCCTGGAGACCAGGGGCTCTCACAGCCCATGTCCTCTTTTTCCTGCAGTGGTGCAGGGGAAAACTAAAGAACCCAAATAAAACACAGCCAGATTTCAGGTAAGTCCCTGCTCAGTTCCATTGACTGCAGCTCCCTCACAGTCACTGAGCAGTGAGAGATGAGATCTTTGAGAAGCCAAACCTGCTCACAGGTGGTGATCTGTGTTTTAAATATGACTTTGGGACTGAAGAAAGTAGATCTACTTCATGATCAAGTGCTAAAAGTAAGTTTTAAAAAAAGTAATTACTTAACTGTTATTTATGAAATTATTTTGGGATGGGAACTAGAAGATTAATATGTATTTAATGAAATAAATAAATTTAATGAAATCTTGTAAAATAGTCACAGAAACTCTCCAGACCAAGGAAATCTAACAGTTTATTCTTAACATAAGTCCTGCTGTATGCAATCTACTTTTCCACTGCAAAACCTATACTTTCTGGACATTCTTTATTTTTCTACATTCACTACTTATGCCTCTGGCTCATCACAGACACCTTCACTGAGTTAATTTATTTTCCTTATTTGGACCTCAGTCATTATCACCCTGCTCACTTTTCACATATACCTACACCCCTCCCTGATAAATCTATCCAATAAATTATTCCAATTGAGAATGACCCAATAACTAAGGCACTCAGCCAGTGCTTTAATAGAGATCTCAAGTCTGATCCCCATCAAAGCACTGGCAGATACCCAGCCACAGAAAAACAGACTTTTGCCCTGCCTAACTCATCCTGTTTTTTTGAAAAATGGATGGTAACTCTAAGATCATGTAGCATTTTAACTGCTGATGATGTGCTTGATGTTGTATAAAGGCTGTAGGTCTGTCTTCACTGAAATTGCCTCCTACAGTTCAACAAACATTTTAAACAGAAGTTGGTGGAAGCAGAGATCCCAGTCAAAGCTGGCCACAGAGAAAGGGTGGCTGAACGTTTCTGTAACAGATTTCTTTCTGTCACAAAGGAAATAGCACACAAAAACATACCAGGTTAAATGGAAAAGCCACTTTAACGTGCTATTAACAGCGTGAAAGATCACTGCCTTGCAGGGCTAAACAAAGTTGAAGGAATTTGGCTCATGCCAGACTTGCCTTGTCATTTTTAGTAGTCTGCCACAGGAATGGAAAGTTAGGTACAGCCTCGATCCAAGATTCAACCATAATTTTAATACAGTAGTAAATAAATGCTTTATTCTGAAATACAAGCCCAGGGTAACAAGTCCAACCCTTGGTGCATTTGATATTCCTTTCTAGACACAAAAGTTTGTTCTCTGCCAGGTGCCTGTCTGGATGGAGCAAAAATCATCTGCCTTCTGTATTTGTATCCCATGGGTCCCTAGGGCTCATCAGTCCCTACTTGACCACAGCATTATAACTACCATCAAAAACATAAAAATAGAATTATGGTGACATATTTCAGAGGAGAGATAGTGCACATTGCTTCCTATAAAACTACAGCACTGAATTATTACTGGAGGACCAGATTCAGGGCACACTATTTTTCATTTATGCCACAGTCATTGCCCCATTGCTAAATGTTTGTCCATACAGACACCAGAACTTTAACCAGCAGTGGCAACACCTTGACATTAACTGAAATCAGGTGACCAACTTACCACAGGGAAGAAAACTGAATGGAAAATGGAATATTGTTATTTGGCTTCTTCAAGCAGTTAGGTGTCAGATTATCAGCCCTACTGTGAGATCTTTGAGATGAGATACAAGATTAGGGTTCAACTGTCACAGGGTATTAGAGGGTCCATAAGAGGTCAGCTATTAACCCTGAGCTAGCAAAATCCAAAAAAAAGCACCAATAAATAATTAATCTTTGCCTGAACTAACGATAACACATATTCTATTCGGATCAAATAATTTTTTTACGTTTTTCCAAAATAAAGTTTTAGCTCTGAGGGGCTTGGACAGAGCTGTTGAGTTTGGTTCCTGGATGATCTCCTGTATAAACACAGTTTTCAGAGCTCCCTGGGATCTCTCATGCACCAAGGCAGCCCAGTCCACACGTGCAGAGCAGGATGCAATGTCTGAGATTTCAGAATGAGAACTTAAAACCCCAGTTTTGAAGGAGCAAATATCTCTAAACATCAGGGTGGGCCCACTGCAATTTTAAGTCATTCTTAAACCTGACAAAATTAACTTACTATAATTATGATGAGATTTTTTTCAGCCTAAAATCATCACCGGTTAGTGACTCAGCTAATGAATGTTTTTATGATTTATTAGTTAAACCGAAAGATTGTGAGTTTAAATTCTATTCCTGATTAACTGCATTAGAAATTATATACATGACTTGTCATTTTAAAATAATGGTGTCTTAAAGTTTAATTAAGGCATGCAAGCTGTTTTGAGTAACTTCAGGTGAAAGGTTCAACATTGTTACTACAAATTATAAGGAAAATACCACACAGTGTTGCTATTACTAATATTACTAATATGAGATTTAGCATAAGGTGGCAGCTTAAACCAATCAAACTCAGTGCAAAATGTTGCCCACAGATGAAGAATTTATGTGCCCTGATGCAGGAATTACTGTGCAAAGTACTGTGACCTGTATTGCAGAAGAGGTCAGATTAAGTAACCACAATAGTCTCTCTGCACCCTAAAATCCTGTAATATTGCAGACTGAAAAGAAGTTAAATACAAAGCTCTACTTGCTTCTTTCTTCTGAGTATAAACTATATGAGTGCCATTCAACTACATAAACACATTCATTAGGTTTTCAGTAGGTCTCCTTTCTAAGGAAAGAAATTACATACTTTTGAGCTCTTGAGTGAACTACAGTGTTTTATGCCTTTAATTCAACACTCTTAGGGCTTACAGTTCATTGAAATTCAAAATCATGGGTACAAACTGTGTTCACAAAGAAAATGTTGACCTTCCTATATAGCAAATGCCTTTTCGTTCTCCTTTTTTTTTTTTTTCTATTTTAATAAAGAAACACTAATGAAGCTGAAGGAGGTAAAAGGTTTGACCTTCCTATTAAAATAACAAATGTAATATAATTCACATATTACAGCATGTTGGCTACAGCTCATGAAATAAAATAACTGCAACAGAAAGAGCATATTGTTTCTACACATCCAAAATATGCAAATTAGACAAGTATTCAATATTCACTTGAAAGCGAGAAAATGTACCAGACTACCAATGGTATTTAGGAAAGCAAACTGGTTGAACATGATTATTTGAATTTAAAAAATGGGTATGGGATTCCCCTCTCTTTGCTTCTTGCCATATATGGTATCTGTGGAATATCCACAGGGCAAATTATTCACTACCTTTCTCAAGATGAAAAGCTACTGATTGGCATCAGACATCAAGAGGGATTTTGGCATTAGAATAGATTTACACTCGATGACATGTCAAAGGCTTGAAACAAAAACTACAGAATTTACTCATGAATGCCGAAGGCAAGCCACTTATTCAAGGGTAGCTCAATGCACATCTTTCCAAGGATGGCATTCAACCACACCAAGAACAAAATACAGCAAACAAAACATGGTTATACTTGGAAATGAATGTGCTTGACTGGACTGAGCAAAATAACAGCCAGCATTACCTGTTGCCAGCTGTCAGGGAAGAATAAAGAACTGTAACATCCTTGTAATAAAGAGGGAAACAGAATCCAAGCGTATAATGAAAATACAGCAGTTAGTGGGATGAAGTGGGATCAGCAGCAGTATGTGTGGGCATGATAACTCCCACTCCCAGCCTACTGGCCCTTTAATTGATGTGTCCTCACTTCTCTTTTCCCACAAACACTTGAAAATAAAGAAGAATTACGTAGGATAGCAGGCACAAGGTGCAGTGCACATAGGTGTAAGAATATATGGCATAGTGCCAAATTCTGCCATTTCTCCTTCAATCTCCATCCTGATTATTTGAAAAATAATTTCATTATTTGCGTTACAGTGGAGTGCTTGTAAAAACTATCACAAGTGTTGACAAGATCACAGTTATTCAGGCACAGCCAACCACTGAACGTTTTCCTGGTGACTTTATTTTAAGGGAATAAAACTACAGGTAATCTCATTTCCATATTGGACGTGTGGGAAAGGTCACCTAAACGGGTTTGGAATGAAGAACCTGTGAGCAATGTACAGGAGAAGTCACAAACAGCAGGAAACAGGAGAGGCACAAGGGAACACCCACTCACCTATATCACATCCACGGATATAAGTGCATTATTCTGGACCTTTGTCCTTACAGGGATCTGCTCATGTCACACCTCACACCCAAAGGTAAAAGACTGCTTTGTGGAGATAATGGTGTCAAAAGTTAGGAGCACAGTTTGCCTGAAGCACCTGCAAATAAGTACTTGCAATATGCAAGGAGTAACTTGCATAAAATTACACAGGAATAAGGAAAATTTGTATTTGGTTTTTCCTGATTGTATCATATTCAAAGTGAACGTTTTTCTCTTAAGAATCCTACAATTGTATTTCAGCTCCACTTTAGAGACAATATGCATTTGCTAATTTAATTCATTATGCATTTGCTAATTTAAAGTAATATATAAAGTATATTTTGGTCTTTATTTTGATAAGCTGTATGTTTATCTTAAGAAGGATACCCACATGCTCCTAAAAGAAATAGTCCATTTTCTAATGGATTTTCAAATACATAGTTACTGTTTATTTAGAGCATCTTCACTGTCTGAATGTACTCTAAATGATGTAAAAAATTTGGATTCGACTGTTAATCAGGATCTGGTAGACTAACCTAATGTTCATAGGAGATAATTATTCAACTTTTCTAATAAAGATATTGAAAAACAGCAATATGAAGTAGCCATCATATTTCATTGCTTTTAAGACTTACTGAGTACTTGTAAATATACAGCAAGTTCCTTTAGATCTGCACAAAGGACAGATGAACTCCTTGAAAATTTGGTTGAATCTGAAGATGCAAACCACTTCAAGAGAACTGTTTCAAAATATCGCACCTCCTCCTCCTAGGGTGTCTTCCAAAAGACAGTGAAAGAAATATTTTACCTTCAAAACATATCACACACTCCATAGTAAATTCTGATCCCAGAATAGTCAAAGGAAACACAGATTCACAAAGAGTGGCTGTGCCATCTGTGAAAAATCCTCTGGGATCAGCATTTTGGTTCAGGTGGCTTTGCCTAAGAGGTGTCTACCATCTCCAGCCTCAATTTTTTTGGGGGAGAAAAAAAATCTCTTCCACGAGTGGAAAAAGCTTCATTTTCAAGAACAATCATTAACTTTATTGCTCACTGTAACAGACACCCGCAGCAAGGCAACAACTGAAATTTAATGCGTGTGGGAAGGTGAGAAAATATTTAACCGACCGCTAAAAACATCCCTTTTAGCACTTCTCAGATTGCTGGTGCTCAGTTCCAAAAATGGCATCTCCCTTTTCCTGCCTAGTGAGATGCTCTCAGCTGGACTTCTGGACTATAATTAATGCCTTCTATATGTTAAATAAATCCTAAGAACAAAGACAGCTACGGTGCAAAACACAGAACAGCAGCACCTCACTTTAGTGCAGCAATGGACTGGAAGGACAACCTCGAAGTGAATAAATAAACAAATGGATGGACTTTACTGCTTTTTTCAAAGTTTTTATAAACTATCTCCAATTATTTGTAATTGAATATATGTTTTTTTGGCTTAGAGCTGGGAGGATGCTGTTCCATAGCGCTGTGAGGTTGCTACAGTAGCAATTTATTAGGGAACAGGAAAATTATTACACAACAGTAATTCAGCATAAATAGGTGGGTCATAAAAAAGAGAGTTTCACAGAGATTTTTTACTTTACAGGGTAACATACATGCATGAATTATCCTGTCAAGTATTAAAAACTGACTATGTGTATCTGTATGATCATCTCTATTTCTGTGAGGATTCACCCAGGTTCAAAACACAAAACATTTATGGGAAAGAAAATTCTAATTTTGTTTTGAATATATAATTAATACTATCTAAGCTCCTTCAGCAGTAAATATACTTATGTATATTTATACTGTATTTCACATATATATTTCACAAATATATACTTATACTGTATTTTCACATACAAAGGGGCACAACATGCTGTTGGTAATTATCTTCCTAGTATGCACATTCAGAGGGATGTAGGTACTTATTTATCTGAATTCATAACAAATAATTGTGCAAAAGGTATTTCCCTAACCCCATTATGTTTTGGCTGCTCTCTGAACTGGTAAAAAAGGCATTTTACTCTGCTTTTCTTCTGTGTAAGATTATAGACAAATGGTCTTGGACTGCTTAAATGGTGAAGCAGTGGAGAACCCCAATAGAACAATTCAAGTAAAGCAATTAAAAAAACCTCAACACTGCTATGGAAGTGAAAGACTGGAAAATTTTCTTCTAATTCCATAAGCACAACCCAAAATGTACAGAAAAATTGTTTACCTGGTATTGGGCCAGGAATGATTACTTAGATATTGGGTGGGGCTTTTGCCAAACTTTCATTAATTTCTTGCCACATTTATGTAAGCTTTTAAAGAAAATACTGGGAAGACATGCTTATAGGAAATGCCAGTAATGTAGCAAAGAATTAAAAATAAAATAAATGCAGTCCTGTCCTATTATCTGTAATGCATCAATGGAAATGGCTAAAGTTTAATGGTCCAGGTTGCTTTTAAGTCCTTTTATCATACCATTATTTTATGTCGAAGATAAAACAGTTGTGAGAGGCGTTCTGAATAAATAAAGGTTTACCATCTAGAGCAGTAAAATGGATTTGAATTTTTAAATACAGGGCTCTGAAATTCGGTGTGAGGATGGAATACCTGTGAAATGCTTCAAGCCCAACATACAGGAAGTCAGAAGTTTAAGGGAACATCAGTGTAGGACTCATCTTGGCACCCATTCCTGACAAGAAAAGGCAACTGACAACCCCACACAGGATGAGAGAGACAGAAAGAGGTGAAGGGAACCACCTTTTTCACTTGGACATTGAAAATAATTGGACATTAGTTTCTCAACATAACCCAGATCTGGATGGCTGCAAATTACAGGTGAAGGTGAATAAGTGATTTATAGTTAAAATTTCTGTCATGCAACCACTTTGTTGCATATTTCTATCTTTTTATGTCTTTTTAAACCAAATCATTGATGCACCTCAGTCATCTTTTTAGTTATTGTTAGGAATCTGCATCTGCACACCTGAATGCTAAAGACATGTAGATATAAACTACTTGGAATGATGATTTTAGATCAGTCTTTAATTTCAAGTAAGTGCCACCCATAACCCTCCTGCTCAAAACGAGTTATTTTGTACATACTCAAAATCCTCAACATCTAAGAGTTTGCACTGCTTACACCACTCACACTATTATTAACCTGATGAGAAAAGCTTTTACCTTCAGGTTTTGCAGACTTTTATTACTACAACTACATTATTGAAGCCACGGTTCATATTAAAGTTCACAAGGTAATGCAGACATCCAGTTCTCTGACTAAGTGGTCTTCAAATCAGGCTGCCCACACCTGCACACAGCTCAACATTCAGGGAGAAAACTCCCTATTTTCAAGCTCTAAAGCCTGAACTTCTTTTTTTCTACATCAACGATGCAGTCTGGTGTGCACAGTCTGATTGGAGGTAGTGGGGAAGTCAGTGGTGGGTACCCCCATTTGGTAGAAGCTCTATTGCTAAAGTGGCTCCTTCTTTTGAGCCAGGAGTGAAAAATCACTAACAAAGTGACAAACAAAGCCTCTGCCTATTTTACTGCCTTATACTGAACATTATTATAACCCATTTTGAAGCCATCTCTCCCTTTCTAAAAATGAATACAGCAAATGAAATTAATAGATGCATGGAAAGTGTTTCAATGTCACTTCTACTTTGCACACTTTTTTAAAAGCGTATTCTAAAATATGCTGGGTCCCTGTATCCATAATTTAAGCAAGTTTATTCAAAAGAAGGCTTTTTGATGACATATTCAGAGCATAATATAAGCAAAAGCCATACCTAACGTACACATAGGCAAAATAATGCTATGTGCATCCAAAATAGGTGTCTGAACTGTTTCTACCATGACTTATTCATACACTCAGAACTGCTTTCATTTCCTCTGTGAAAACATCTATTCAAAATATTTGTTTCTCGTTCCATCACCTCTCCACTGCAAAGGAAAATGAATAACACGATTATCATAAACATGCATTTAATTCATTTTGCCTTGCATAATACAGCATGGGAGAGGAAAAGGTTTTCCTCTTGTGTCTGTGGAGGAAGGAAGGAAAAGGTATCACTTCATCATTTTGTAACGGGAATCCTGCTTATAGTAAATCATAGTAAATAAGATTTTTGTGTGTTTCAGATCTCTTTGGCAGGTCTAGCTCATATCGAGGGTTTAAACTTCAGACCTTATCTATGCCTACATTTTGGCCAAAACTGGGCAGATTAATAAAAGAGACCAAAAATGTCACCGAAACCCCACACCTGACTATGATTTCCCAGTAATTATTCCCCACTCTTTCTCCCCACTGACAGTATAAGTTATACTGACAACATAAGTTATTCTCTTTTATTTAATCAGACTTCTCTCTTTTGAAGGGCAGATGTTTCCCCATTACTGTGGCAGAATGTCTTTGTTTCCTCACCAACTGTAGAGACAAATGATAGTACAATAAACTCTGGCAGTTTGCCTCGCTGTTCCTCGGTGGAGACAACTCAAACTGTTTCAGGGAGTGTTTAAATATTTCAAAATTCAGAACAACCCCCTCAAAACCATCACATTATCTGCAGACAGGCTGACATTCACCCCAAAGTTCAGCTTGTGTTCTAAAAACTGACTGCACTAACACTTCTGCTCTGCACAGTTCTCTTACCAATTTAAGTAGCGGCGAAACAGCACCAGGAGGCAAAACAAATCTAATTTGATTTACATACAAAATTGAAATAGCTCGCTGGACTTTTGTAGCAATATAATGGACAGTGTTAAAACGTGAAGAAGCTGACCTTGATGTTGCTGAGTCATATAAAAGACATTTCTGCTTTGGGAACAGAGCCCTCAACATGGCCCTATGAATGCAACACACTAAAATTTAATATTAATTAAAAAAAAAAAGAAAGATATGTCTGTGAGAGACACTATTAGAGAGTGAGAGATATGAGCCTGGTATGATTCAGAATGTAGCTCACCTTCTCTGCTGACACATCCTTTGGAGGTGTTCAGTGAAGACTGTAATTACAGCTGATACTTGATTCATCAAAAGAGTCAACATATCAGCATATAAAAATAGAGCCTATAGGCTAGTCACAAAAGGTAGATCCATTCTAGAACTTACTGAAGGTGAAAACTAAATTAGTTAATGGCAGGATATAAATGAGATTAGTTCCACAAACTTACTAAGCTCACACTTTAAACAGGTTTTTTTGATACAGCAAGTAGACTCTCTCAGGGAACAGAAAGGTCTTGGATTCCCTTCACAAGAAAAGAACTAAGAGAGACTTGGACTGCAAAGAAAGCTCTAGAGATGTGATTTACAGTGTCTGTAATGAATGAGAAACTGTCAAATTGTTCAGACTGATGAATAGAATGAACTGTGAATGGGAGACAATTTTTTTTTTTTTTGCTAGATAAAAATAATATCTGAGTGAAATGCAGAATGAAGTGAAAGACAATAAAGGCCCTAAATACAAATTCAAGGAGGAACAGATACAGGACAAATCACTGTGTTGGAAAACAGGAAGTTTACAACCATCACATTATTGTGTACTCCAAACCAAAGGCATTAGGGTGCTTGGGTAGAGATCAAGTGGTTGAAGAAAACCTTAACAGGAAGAATTTGATTGTTTATTGGACCTAGTTTTTACTGGTAGCTCCTCTCACTCAGAAATAACCTTATAATAATATTAAAAAAGCAAGTGGGAAGATGACTTGTAATATCTTTTGTTTCACAGAAAAACTAGAAGATATTTTGAGGAAAGAAAGCAAGAGAGAAAATTTTTGTCAATGACACTATTAGTTATTTCTCTAACAAAACCCCTCCAAGGCCAGAATCTGCTCCGTTTCTATAGCCATTTAGCTCATATGACTGCGTTGTCGGTATCGTGTTTCTTGGATGAAAAGTGGTACCACTTTCAATAGCTAGGACAAACTGACCAGAGTTATTCCCTCTTCACCTGCTCAGAGAATTATTAACTGTAATCTGAAGAATGACAGTAATCCACTACCTGTTTGGAATAGTAGAAATAGTAATACAGTGTTAAAAGCATCCTAGAATACATATATATATACACATATATATCTATCTAAAGATATAGGTATACATATGTACACACACAGATAAATATAACCACCCTAAAAACCAGAAAAATCTATCTGCTTTCACTGCAACACAGGAAATACAGGGTAATTTTTTAATACTTAGCTGGTATTGATTAGCCCCAACTGAAATACTTGAGTTTCTTCAGGATAATGGCACGTTCCTCCCTTTAACAAAATGCATCAGTTTTTAGTAAAAGTGGATTTTTAAAGGAATATAAAAACAGAAAAAAAGCTTCCTAACAGTGGAGGTTCATGTCTATGACTATTTTCCTCTAAGGGAGGGACACAGTCCTCCAGAATTCCAGAGTGAGCACTCCATATAAAATACTTCTGTTTTCTCATAAACAACAGAGCTGAGATTGACTCTGGACAGCACACTGTTCAGTACATTTTGATGTTACTTATAAACTCTATTTTTTAATATTTCTTTGGCTGAAGCTGGCAGGATCACTTACAGCATCCAAAGTTATTAATATTCTACTTCAGAACACTCCACCAGCTCACGATATGCGTAAGATATCCCAACTCTTGTGAATCAAACAAGTTACATAAGTTGTAAGACCTCATCCTACAAAAAATGCAATGCAGAGTTTAGTTCCTCACAAAGCCACTTGTGTGCACGTTGATTAAATCTTGACATGACTGGAGCTTCCACAGGAATAATCACTTTTTGTGCTTATTTTGCAGTTTTAAGCTGTAGAAACAGTATATTTGAACTTCTAATTTAAAGTTGCAACAACAACTTTGATAATAATATTTTATAGCTCCTGACTGAGCAAAAAAGATTTGGAAGACTGTATTTAACTTCCTGTTTTGATAAGACTGCTGCAGGTGTATTAAAACAGGACTTCCATAAGTGGATAACATATTCCTGTTCAGGAGGACACACTTTTCTAACCTACTGAAACCTTTCTGTTTGTGTCAACTTAAAAAACTCCCACATTCAAGTCTCTCTTATGACTCTCTCCTAACAAACAAGCACAGTGTTTGTGGTTGTCAATAAAGTGACACCTGCTACAACTCCAGTTGTCACACTCTGAATGGAAGATTTTATCACTGCCCAATGAGAAATGATGCCAACACCAGTGTTAACCACTGCTGTGAGAATGTTTTCTAACTGTTTAAACTGTATTCAGATTTAATATTTTAAGTAAAACTGTGATGGAGGCTTATCAATTGAACTGGAATCATCACATAAACTGTTATTACTACTAACAATTGGGTCATAATTATAACTTGCTGTCATAATGAGGCATTATGAATAATATTTATACAACCCATTCATATCTAATTATGATAGATCAAAAAAATGTTTGCCATTTATGTTAAGATCAGTGTCACTTTACTAAAATGGTGTCACTACCTATGACCAAGTATGATAGGGAGAGAATCTTACTGGCATGAAGTTTTCCACAAAAAATACATGCTAAAAAGTAACCCAGCTCATAAATGAGGAAAAGAAGAACGATTTGGAGCAGTAACAGAAGGCATGTGTTTGGAAGAAGAATGTAAACTTCTTCTGCAAAGGTAATTGCCCAAAACCAGGCTTCCAACAAAAAAATATGTCTTGTTCTTAGACAACAAGATTCAGTGTTATGGCCTGGCTCAACCAAACAATGAAATGAAACACTTTAAAATCAGCTGGTAGACACACATTGCCTTAACTCTGCAAAAGAGCTCTACCTGCAAAAATAATTAATGGGTCAACTCTTCAACTCTCTGCATCCTGTAATTGTCTGTTTTAAAATGTTATTAATTTACAATGCCTTCCATGACATTAGAGTTAGGTTAATATACTAATATATATTAACAAGACAATTATGTCAAAGTTTATCATCAACAGTTCATAATAAAAAGTTATGCTCAAAAATAAAACTTTATTATTTAAGTTTAGACCGCACAATAAAGTATTAGCAACAGAAAATGTTAATTAATTTCTAATTCTCTATTCTTTTATTTAGATTTCATGAAGGTTGATTGGACTTGATCCATCATTTTACGGAAAATTAATTATTTCAAATACATGCACCACTTTATGCAACCTGCCTGATTTGCATTGAGGAAAATTCAGCAGAAGTAATTGAGGCACAAGCAAATACTGGCACTGACTGAACTCAATTTTCATTCCAAATTTCTGCAAAATCCCAAGACACAACAATATCAGATGCAGGGGGAAAACAAACAAAAGCAATGTGTAAAGGGAACATGAAGGGAGAATATTACAAGAATCAGAGAACAAAGGGATTGCAAAACTATTTTAGTGCCGTAGATGAACAGTGAGGGCTTCATTCAGGCAAGGTGGAATAAGATATCATATGGCATCCTGACAATTGATGTCTTCATTTAAATGTAAGAATTTACATTCTAATTAGAAAGAATTTACATCTTAATCAGAGGCAGCTGTATTATCTTGTTACTGTTTTTTTCAAAGGTAATGAACTAAAGTACTGCTGTGCTTTTTCAACCAGAAACTAAATAGACAGCATACAGTGTTATTTTATAGCCTACCTGCTGTAAGCTGTTATTAATATTTTCAAAGACTAAATTCCAACAAAATCTTTTAAAATAAAAACTGTACTTGACATTGCTCGAACGGTGTGATAAAGACTTGTTTAAAATATTTAACCAATACCCTTTCTAACTTATATTTTTAAGTATATGTAGTCCTAAAGGTATCATTAATATGGCACCAGTGAAGCACAAATTCATTTTAGGCTTCAACTAATACAGTATAATATAGGAAGGAAAAGAGTATTTGGAAATTTTTCTTGTTAAAGAAACAGTTCCACATATATTTCTTCATATTGTTCATACAATGTATAAGGAAAAATCAATTAAAAGATCATTTTTGTAGCTCATGTGTAAGTGCACTTTTAAGTGAAGCCAGATTGAAGTGGTTTAGATGCTTGTTCTAAAGGACGAGTCCTGCCAAGGAATACAGAGCTGCTTTTAGAGGCATTTTTAGACTTATCAAATCATAGCTTACTAGTTCAGCCTAATCACATATTTTTAGACATTAGACATGGTTTCAGAAGCTCCTGGTTTAGTTCCCAGCTCTACAAAAACTAACTCTGGAAAAACGTTGTTTCACTCCTATTTTGTGTCTCCATATTTGTAAGATCTCTCTCTCTCTCAGCTCTATGTCTATTCAGAAGGGGAATATTTTTGGAAAAGATCATTTATTGCTACAAACTATGCAATGTTCAGTTCAATTGGATTAATCCCTGAAGAGTACAGATTTAGGATGCACGGTCTTCCATCGTACTGCCTCTTCCTTTGAACTCTGGAAACATTTTCTGTATTTTCAGGTATCTCCTATTAATAATAAAAACCCCACAATCTGGAATCTTCCACCAACTTGGAAAACTAGGAACCTAATAAGTACATCCCGAAGATATACTAAAAAGTCTGTTGTTTTGTTTTTTCTTGATCTTTCTAGAACTGTAGAAACATCAAGGCTGGAAAAGACCTCTAACATCACTGAGTCCACCCATAAATGCAGCACTGCCAAGGCCACCACTAAACCCCGTCCCTCAGTGCCACATCCACACGTGTTTCGAATACCTCCAGGGGTGGTGATTCAATCACTTCCTTGGGAACCCCGTTTGGTAACTGTCTCGGTGAAGAATTTTTTCTTAATATCCAATCTAACCCCTGCAGTGCAGCTTGAGGCCTCTTCCTCTCATCCTGTCACTTGTTACCTGGGAGAGGAGACTGAGAGCCACCCTCTTATGGTTCAGAGAGGAAAAGAGACCCCAGAGAACACATCCTTACCTTTTGAAGACAAGGCTGAATAAAAATTTCTCTCTCTTGAGAGATAAAGCAGATCAGACTTTCTGACTCTCTGGCAGAGTTTTCAGAAAACTACAGCTAAAGGAAGCCAAAGGACTCACAGTGAAATTTCTGCTGGAGACACTAATTGGTCTTCGAAGAAATTTTTGATTCCTCTTTTGAACTCTGGAGAAATGCAAAACTCTACACAAGCAACCAAAACAACCTCTTTCCTTGGTATTTTTAAATATTTTCAAGTAATATCACATAACATATCCTTAGGAACGGAAAGATATTGGACAAAATTACCAGCATTATCTTCTGGTATTAATTAGAACACCATTTTAATTTCAATAACTGCTTTACTTGCATAACTCTAATTTGTTTCCAACACCTTGTTCTAGATTAAAGGGTCACTTTTTTCCGAAATCCATCAGGTTCCAGTAACACCATTTAGTATCACAAGCCTAATTTATTGTATTTTTTTCATTCACTTTCAGATTGGATCGTCCCTTCCTATGTTTCATTTAAATCTTTGCAACTATGTTAAAGTTGGTTTCACTAACACTGCACTGGAGCAATGCTTCACTGATACTGAAATCACCCCAAACATACAGCAGATTTTAACAGTTCCTTTTCTGAAATGAAAGAGAATATGAAACTCTTACTGAAGTCACTTCTGTCACTTAACCATCTTTCAGAATTTCATCTTACATGTATTTTGTAATTTCATACTCTGGAAAGCATCTAAACAAACCCCTTTAAGTATATTTTAATCAGTACTCTGATAGTTTTTAAAATACTTGGAAGACAGATTTACACATTAACAGCTGCTAAGTATCAGAAAAGAGAAAACTGCAGAAAACACAAAGTACATTTTTTCAAATAGAAAGACTAATGACTTCCACATTATATTAAATCTATTAGTATTTTGCTATGCTATTAATACACAAGTAAATATAACCTATTATTGCAGCTCTGGTTCATAAAACAGTCATTTCAGACAGACATAATTTTTGTCACTGTGTAATCACATTCCAAAGGTTTCAAAGTAATATTAGAGAGGTTAAAATACACCCCAAAGTTCAATATCATCATTCCATATGTTCCTTTCTGATGTGATACTTTAATTTCATGTTTTCTTCTCTGGGGTGCATACTGTTACTATTTTTTCCATTATTATTATTATTATACTCCATTTTTTTCTGTTTTAAAGTAAACAAGAGTGACAGTTAAAAAAATGCCTCATAAAGTTATTATTCAAAGTCTGAATTTTTTACTTATGTACTTCTGTAGACTACTAAATAGTCCATTAATCTTGAACATAATTTTTTTCTGGAGCAAGATTATAGATCTAGGTCTCAGGTTGTTATTATGAAAGCAGGACGTATGTAATGTGCAACATTTTGAACATGGGATTAAACCTGGGATTAATCTAGATTTACATTTAAATTGACTTTAACACCAGCAGGAGTCCTGTGGTTAATTCTGGGTGCACAGTCAGGGGGGCAGATTGAGGCCAGCTGAGAGTGAACCGCTGTGACTCCTACCTTAAGGTCAGGTTTTGCTGGGAATATCTCATTTAGTTATTGGCTCAGCTACGTCTCCTGCACTCCAGCCACTCTGCTGGAGCTGGGGAGGATGGAACAGCCACCCCACGTAAACTACAAGGGCAGCATCAGCTCCCTCGAGTTTTTAACAGAGTGGAGGTTTTCCATCTTTCCCAGCTCCGCTCTGCAATCGCCTGTTGAACCAGGACCTGAGCAAGGCACAGGCAGTGCTTGGCAGAGGAAGTGGTTTTTTAATGAAGGTTAAATTTGTGCCTGGCACAGAGCCCTGGGGGTGGCAGACAAGTGTCTGTGAGGTTAATCTTGAGAAAGGTCCAAGAGCCATTTCCACACAAGAACTTCCAGCTGTAAGATTCCTCTGCAGTTCATGCTTCAAAAGATCCCAGTGTGAAAACATCCCTCGCCATCCCCACGTATTGTGACTGTTCTTAATCAGAGGCATCGTGAGTAAGAGAGAGAGAAATTGCACCAGGAACACAGGACTGATCAGGGGGGAAAGATCTGTTGTTCAGTTAAGCAAAAAGCTCAGATGGAAAATGTTTTGCAGGGATTTTGCAGGGAGCGACTCAGAGCCCAGCCTAATGGACTTTGGTTTTTAAATCCAAATGGAGATCAATTAACTTGGCTTCACTTTGCAGCAGAGATTACAATATATTCATACAACTTTTCAAGCACTGGTCCCAGCAAACAAATGTCTGTATTCTACAGAAACCCTAGTACAAGGAATTCAGAACATCAAATGAAAAATACTTATTTATATTACAGGCATCTGGGGAGAAAGGACTACTAATATGAATCCTCCAGATAGACCTGGTGAGAGATTACACAGGAGTTTTTTAGATCCACAAACACATTAGGAAGTTTACTCCCTCACCACTGAATGTACATGCCATCTACCTTAAATTATGATCACTGAATTTATTGATTATATATTTGTGCATTTTGGCAGTGAGACAGTCTAAGAAGAGATAAGAAGAAGCAAAAACACACAGCAGTTGATGCAAGAGGACGAAAAACAGTTGAATGAAGTAGATATTGGTGAAGAAGTGGAAGGAACTGAGAGAAACGGCTTAACTATATTATTAGAGGTGTTTTGTTTTACTAATTTCCATTATTTCACATTATTACAGGTGTTTGATATTTCCACACTCTCATGTTAAGTGAGATTACTTAATAGTTAAGATACCACTTTTTAGATCTATCCAGTGTCTCCAGCAATTTTTCAATTTATTCCACTTGGTAAGTTGTTTTCTTCTTCCTATCTCTGCTTCTTCCATTCTGCTCACAGTCTTCTAAAAAAATTGGCTTTGGTTTTGAATATATGCAAGTGTTCTTTTAGTTCATACAAATGATTTAAACTCATTTTGACACACTATTGATAACACTTATATTTGCTGCAGCTATACTTTAATTTAATTCCTCTCTTCATTGTTTGTTAACACAATAAAACAGTGTTTGACAGGGAAGAATATGATTTAATTTACATTTACTGCTGATAACCACTACTAATAACCACTGTCAAGGTCCCACTTACTGTTTAATTACTTAACCTCATTTCAAGAAATGCCATGGTCCAAAGAGTGGTTTTTCTAAAAAAGTGAAGTTTTTTACTGTATCTAATATCCAGGTTGTGTCTAATCTAAGTCTGTGTCCAACAGTTCAAAGTGTAAACCAAACACAATTTACTGTTCTCATACTAGGCTGAGCACTTTTGAAAAGTGAGGCACACCAAAACGGTAAAAAGACCCTGGTAAAAAGGCCATTTTAAAACTTTAAATTTCAAAAATGCCAATTTTTAAAAGCAGTCACACTTAGATTCTACTGCTATGACATGGAAAAGGAGTAGCACATTCCTTGGCTGAGCACTCACCATATTCCCCCTTTCCTGTGGAAAGGGTAGCAAACAGTTTGTCTCTGAGATGCAGAAATATTTCTTTTCTCCACACTGAAGAGCAGTGGAATCTCTACTAAACAGCAGGAGACTTGTACACAGTCCAGGCTGGGAAATGAGGTATCTTTAAAAATGCACTTGGGGCAAGAAAAGGGCTGCTTCCTTCTGCACCAGGCCCTTAATTCATTTCCTTGGTTGACACAAGCAGAATCAGGATCAGTTGATTAATTCCTGCTACACCAATTAATTTATTATCTCCCAGGTTTTCTAAAGAACAATTGGCTTTGTCCTCCCTTCTCTCAGTTTAGCCTGAGGTCTGTGGGGTTTATTCTGTCCAAAATCCCACTGTGGAGCTGAGCAATTGCCTGCATTATTGACAGGTTCATTTCTGCCAAGCCAAACTGAGGAGAGTTCTGTTAAAAGTCAATGTTTTCTGACTCCCCCATGGTATTAAAGACACAGAGGCAGGCTGAGAACAGGATGGAGTGCCAGTTTCACCACGAGGAAGGGAAGATGTAGTTGTCTCAATATCCTGTTCAACAGGGACACAAGGCTGGAAGTGCCCTCTTCTAAGGGCATTAATTAGAAGTCTGAAGTGTTTGAACACTCTGCTACCTCCACTCTTTTATGTCAGAAGACTGAGGCCTGGATTCAAACCTGAGCTGAGACCTAAGGAACATCCCTCCTAACTACTATTAGGGGTTTAGTTATTTAGGAGAGCCTGACAGAATACACTGGAACTAACTGAAATGCCTGTAGGAATACAAGTGGGTGCCTACTGCTTGAACTGATGCAGGGACATTCTGCTTAACATGTGCAGATCAGCCACAGCTCTGAACGGTAATCATGGCACATTGAGCAGGTGTGTGACCCTGCTGCATCTTCCTTTCATGTATCAGTACAGACATAAATGGTCCTTTATTCAGACTGTTTCCTAAATTACATCTAAATGCCCAAATCCAAGTACAATGGATGTATAAGCATCACAGTGTGACTGAATTCCTACAGAAGCAGTCACAAGAGGAGATCAAAATACAGCTTATTTTCTTGTACCTTGGAATTTTAAAATTTCCTCAACATTACTGAGCAGTTTCATCCTTCAAAGTAAATGAAGTGTTAGATTCAGTCTTGATGTCACTGCTGAATCAGACAAAAAAAAATCTGAATCACCTCGAGGTCATGGACCCAAAGAGACATCAGTGGAAGTCCATTTGGACCTGAGTCATTAAGCACGTGATTAAACACTTGCTGTACATACTGAACCACAATTAATCAGATCCTTTGGAGTTGGTCATATCGTAGGGCACAGATTAAGGAAAAAGTAGAGAGCAATTAACTCTTTACAGTCCTAACAGATATTAACTAGAATAACAGTTTGTAAAGATTATATTTCTCAAATTGGTTTGTATGTTCAGAATTAGGCAAGAAAATTTGATCCAAAAGTTTCGAAAAACAAACAAAACTGAAGACAAGCTTTTAAAAAATCGTTGCACCCCTCTGTATTAAAATGCTTATTTAAGCTTTCCTCTGCCAGTTACTATTGTCAAAATATACAGCAGTAGTTAATAAAACAAGACTAGACTTAACTGTTGGCTTTCATAATAAAACACGAAGATAAAAATGAGGCTTGGTATAATTTATAAGAGAGAAAATGATGTACTAAAAGCAAGACACTAAATCAATTTTAAACACCAAACACAATTTATGTCTGACTTTAAAACTCATCCTCCAAACATTAATCTAGACAAAGGCCAGAAACTGAATGAGGCATAATTTGTGAAACTGATACCTTTCATCATAACCTTTAGCTGAAAAGGTCATTAGATATATTATATCTAAGTGAGCAGCTTATCCCTGCTTCATTACTGATAATTAAGGCAAGTAATATTTTCTTGACAGTAATGTGTCCAGTAAGAGATATCGTCTAGTTTGCATAAACCAGACATTAATTACCAGAGTAGTATCAGAGATAAAAAAAATTAAGTACCTGTGTAACATAATTTCATTATTTTTTCTTCATTTCCTTAAAGAATTAGCAGGCTCAGAAACATAATGAGCATATTAAGAAATCCATTTTCAAGCATTTATTAAAATCCTTATAAGACATTACACAAATATATTTTTGCACATATATAAACCAGAAATGAAGGCATCTTGAAACACACACACATAATTTAGATATTTTGTCATCCTGCTTTACGCAGCAACATCTTGATGGCAAAGTACAGTTATCAAATAACAGGTTCACATTTGGACTTCATTTCAGATGTTAAGGCTTTCATGTAGATGCAATCACAAATGAGTCCAAGACCTCTGATCTGCAACTTCGACTCATGCAAAGGCTGTTTCACCTTATTTGCATAAATGGTAGTTTTGATGTTACACAGAACAGCGGATGGACCAAGTGTCCATGGGAGGATGACAACTTTGCCACTCAGGTCATCATCTATTTAACGGTTCCCACTTCTCAGTAAAAATGACTTTCAGTGCTTTTAAAAGCTGTATTGCACAGTGTTTAACAAAGAGGAGAAAGAAGGATTCATTACCTGCGATGGTTCACCCTCCAAGGTGTGTTATCGACCGTACTTCACTCCATGGTAAATGTTATCTGGAGAGATTTCACCCCGTAGTCATAAGGGGTAAATGCTGCTGTCACTCCCTGCCTTGCAGAAGCCATAGAAGTCGTACCTTACCCTTTTCTCCCTAGAACTCCTCTTCCCATGAACATTCTGCATCATGGGGGCTAAAAGCAGGGTTTCTCACAAAGCATCACTGATTTAGAGGAAGGTCCAAGAGTCCTTCGTCGGGTAGGAATTGGCTTCGTTGTTATCACGAAACCTGCTCTCTACCAGACAGAATGAAGCCATGGGGTGGTCTCAAAAGAAGATTCCCTGGGCTTTCTAGGGAAAAAATGCCCTAAAGGTCAAAGTTAAGCTAGGAAGAAGATGGATAGGAAGGAGAGGAGGAAGACTGTCACAGATCCCTGTGGCAATGAGAAAAGCTGTCACTAAAAAGCAGGTTAAGCTGGAAGAGATTTACAGAAAGAGCTGTCTCTCTGTCTCTGCTATGTGGCACGTACAAAGCATGGAAAGGATTGATCCCCTACACAGCTTTTGGAGAAGGCAGAGCTCACACGTGCATTTCTGAGTGGTTCTGAGTTGTGGATGTCGACTGCCACCCCACAGGGCTCGAATGGACACAGCCAAAAGCAGCCAGAGGAGCACTTCTACTCACCTGGTTTGTGCACATTATTCTGAAACAGTTAATGTATGAAGTTGATGGACAATGTGTTATCACCATGATCATTTGTCAGAAACAGACCTTAAATACTGGGAAGTTAATTGAAAGATCTGTTTTGTGATAACCACCTAATGATAAAACAGCATGAAAGCTGAGTTAAGGCAAAATGGGTGAATATCTGGAGAAAAAACAATGAAGAAATCTTTCAGCAGTAACTGACATTATTAAAATTCTGCTCTAGTCTATTTCTGAAATTTGCAATGTGCAAAATAACCACTGTGATAGTATGAGGAGTTGCAGCTCCACATTTAGGTGAGACCACATGGCATAAGAGCCACAGCACCACGAATGCAGAGAAAGCCAATAAATCTCCATCTCTGTGAGTACCAGTCAGTCTCTCACAGATTCTGGGTACAGGTTGATTAAAAGTCCAACAGAAAGGTAACCAAAGGGATTATATTTAAGGAGGAAGTTCACCTAAACTGAACAATATTGTCAACTTTGTACCCTTCTTTAATCCCAGAAAAACTTTGTGTATCTTCTTATAAAAATTTGCCTCTAATATTTTGGTAAAACCTCAAAGAACTCTAACATCTCAAGGACTGGAAATCAAAACAAAATCCCAAATGTTAATATGCTATTTTAACATCTCCTGTGATGGAAAATGTCCTCGTTGTTTCCAGTTTCTTGGGTAAAACAAGTGACAGCAACCATTGGCACCTGGCAGATAAAACAACTGATGTTACTTTTACTCTAAATATCCTGAATTCTGTCCTGAAGAAGTTGTTGATTGGCCTCCAAAAGCTTTCTAAATTAGAACTATTGTTCTTTAACAAGAGAACAGAGCTGCTGAGTTAGTGACATGTAAAACATTGCTCAGTGGTGTCAGTATTTGTAGGATTATGGCATATGATACTGCAGATGGCTATTTATTTATAAAGAATAGCACTATTTCAGTAATGAATTATTCATATGTGGTATAATATTGACAAAAATCACTTGCATGTATATCCTGAAACATTTGCTGTTTTCAGTGCTGTTACAAATAATGACTTCATCCATCTGGTTTTACTCTGTATTTTGCTTATAAAATGATCTGAGTAAAAACACAAATCAGCCTTTTGCAGCCTGTTCATAGAATCAGTATCTTTTAGTGGATAATCACATAGAAAACAATTTATTAAAATCTCCTATATGCCAACAAAGGAATTAGTTTTCTTAACTGTTATTTCCCATCTTGCAATACATAAATCTTCATAGAGTGAACTTTGAAAATTTGAATTTATGGTTTCTGGCTGTAATTTGATTGTGAGATCTGATGTTGGGGGTTTTTTGGTTTGTTTGTTTTTGCTCTTTTTTTTTTATACAAGAGTGAAACTGAGGCCCAAATTACTAAACTGAAATAAATAATTCCAATTATAAACAAAGCTACTTAAATCTTTTCAAAAGACAGAAACTACAAAAAAAAGAGAAAGGCCAGGTTTTCTGTCCCACTGAACTATATATATATATATATATATACACACACACTACTTCTTTTCCCAGAAAAAGATCAGATCATGAAGACCATGATCCAAAATCTCTCCAGTAATTGCTTTTTTTCAGAACAATTGGGCAGAGCATCCATAAACAACCCCTCCTGAGAGCAGTACAGTGTGAAGCCAACTCTGTATTTCTTCCATGCATAACTCTGTACCTCTGCATTAAGAGGATGCAGGCCTTATGTACATTTTTGAAATGCATTTTGGCATGAATTTCATGGTGAATGCTGATTAACCTATCCTAAGGAAATTTTACCATGGTCATTGAGATAGTAATGCAAACATCAGTGATTTCCATTTAAATATCAAGTCCACCTTTTAACTGTAAACTGACTCTGGAAAAGTTCTGGATCTGGAGTGCTTAATAAAGCTAATACATTTTCTATAATGTACACAGATTGTTCATTTTTTATCCCAACGATTTGCTTAATGTGGTAATTTCATATCGTTCCAGCAGACACAGTAACTTGTTATTTTTACTAATATTTTATTCTTCTTACTTTCCATCTATTTCCTTTTTGATTTGGCAGTTACCACGACATGTTATTTTTCTAAGAGTGTCATTAATGGATATAATGGAATATTTTTTCAAATAAGAAATGTAATGCCAGAAACCTTGAGAACCTCACAGGAGATCAAAGGTGTAAACTTATGCTGACAACTCCTCCTAATAACTCTTTTCTTTTCCCAGCTTGCCTCAGATTAAGAGGCAAAAATTACCATTTTGTGCTTAAAATGATGCCAGCTACATCTTCAGGTTCTCAAATCTTCATTCAGAAAGGGCAAAATTCAAACTTAATTCATTGCCAAACTGGGAAAAAACCCCTCCCAAATCCAGCCACTGTTGCCAGTTATAAAACTAAAGCCTGCAGTTGCATAATTACTTCAGTGTTAATTTGACTGGAAAACAGGTTGAGCTATTCTGGATGACTGTACAAAGAACGGCAAGAGACGGAATCAGATTCTGTTTCTAAAAGTATTCTAAAGACAGACACGTTATTTTTCCCCTCTCTACTGTTCAGTTAGAACATCAGGCTGTGTTTTGAACGCTGGGGAACGAGGCACAGGCTCCTGGAGGATGTTTGTGGTGGGTTTTCCTAACGGCACGAGCGTGACTCCGTACTCCCCGCGTTCCACACTTTCCCCCCACCTCGTGGCACAAAGGGAGCAGTGAAGGGACCACTACAAACCAGGCAGCTCTCCAGCAGTTTTAAGGCCATGCACCTGAAAGCTTGCATTTTTATCTTAGGTCCTGACAAATGGAAAAACCGTGTCGAAAATTCTGACATCAAAGCCCGCAATTTCACGCTTCGTGTGTGCAACATCCCTTTAGATGTAAATACACGTGAAAAGTAAATGCCATTTAAAATTTTTCTGCTTAGGTTCAGTACTGAGAATTTTCTCCTATTTTCTCCTATCTAGAGAAAAAAAAATCGAGGAAAAAATTGTAATAGCTCTTTAAAAGTGAAGGACTTTGGACTCACATCCTGTTTTCATAGTGTTCATTACACACTTGCAGCTTTAGCATCTACATTACCTTAATACCTATTTATTCTTCTTCTGCACACATGAAATTTTAACAAAAATTAACAATATTACATTACAAGATTGAAACAGCTGAACTTCTGCTTAATTGACAACAGCAACTGATACCAACCTGGAATACATTCTGATAAGGAACCCATCTGATCAGTGAAACTAATTTCTTTGGCTCAGCACTCAAAAATGAATTGGTGTCAAACAAGAGAAATGAAACTGTCCCTAAGTAATACCAAATGTACTATATTCCAGCATCTTTAACAGTTGCTGAAGCACTGCTCCAAAAAAAGGAGAATTATTTTTAACTACAGTAGCAAGTACAACATAAAGAATGCTTCAAGTAAACAAAGTTTGGAGATCTGAGTTAATGGAGATGCACACAGGATGACAAAGCAAGACTTTGTGAATATCAGGAATATTTTCCTGTATAAATTTCTTTTAACTCTTCAGATTTTGCATTTCAATGCGAAGTTCACAAAGTTCTATCTAACACCATTTTTACTCATGTACATATGATCAGACTCTTATTGTAAGGAAGTCAGTAATCTCTTTTAATTATAGAAGAAAATTCAAAGAGGAAAAAGAAATCAAGACAGAACCTAACCCAAATCTCTGACACTTCTGAGATCAATGTGAAGAATCCAACTTCATACATGGATCTGCTCATGTGATGTAGCAAATCTGCTTTACTTAGAAAACTACTGAAAAAATTGGATTATTTATGTGATAACTCATTCCTGGCCTATTCTTGGGATAGACATTTCCGAACGGGACAATTTCTGTTAGTTCTGCTGTTTCCTTCCTAAACTGCAGACAAAAAGGCAGGGAAGGAATCAGCACAGGACTCAATATGGGAATTTCTTGTTCACTTGGTGTGTGACTGCAAAACGGCAATTTTTATAAAGGCAGTCTCAAAACTTGACCAGTTTCGCACGAGGATTAATGCCTGAATTTCTTCTTCGGTGCAGCACTCTGTGGGGCTGTGCAGCAACGCTCCTGTGGAACAGCTGCACTGACACAATGGGCTGCAGACGTTTTTTACTGTCCTAATAATCCACATATTAAAGAGTCCCTAAATACTCATTGATGCGACAGACCATAACAACTCCCTTGGAGCTGTTTCAGTTTATCAGGTCAGTGATCTGCATACTGAGGATTCCCCAAGTACTCATTGACAGGTAGCATCTCACAGACACTTGTACTAAAACAATAATTGCTTCAAAGGAACTGTTAAATCCCAGTTGCGAGAACAAATTAATTTAAAACCACCGAGACGGCACTTTGTTTTTTTTTTTCTAAAGCTCTGACAGATCTAGACAAATTTACTAGACAAACCAAGACATCTGAGCAGAGCAACCCTTCTCAAATGTTGTGGCTGTTTCGCGTTGTGGTTAAAAATACCACCCACTTTGTCTTCAGTGAATTACAATCACTACCTTTCTGCTAGGCAAGTGTGACCTAAAACCTGTCCTCGCCACTGTTATAAAAGAATGCAGTAAAAACCTGCTACAGAGTTAATAATCTTAATTGAAGCCTCAATTCATTGTTCCCTGTGTCCTCACTTTCTTCCACTGTGTGATGTTTTCTTCTGTCCTCACCTCTTAACTATAATTCACTGAACCCCTTATTTTTCCCTTTCTCTGTTCTTCCACACCCCAACAATGTTTAGCCTTGTCAGCTCAGATCCCTTTAATTTCTTCCTCTATGGTTACTTCTCACTACATTTATGCTCTACAGATAGGAGGAAAAACTAACAGAGAGTCTAGAAACCTTTGTACACAAAAGAACCTGCAGTGATTTACCTGTTCCCACACACCGCATCAAGCAATGACAACTGCTCCACACTCTAGACAACCTTCTGGCTTGATCTGATTTTCAGACAAAGCTGAGCCATGAAAGCATTCATGCAGACTACCAAAGAGAGTGATGACTGCATGGAAACTGCCTACAATCAAAACACAGCTCCTCTAAAGGCAGAAGTCCAGAAAAACAGGCTGATTCACAGTGTTGAACTGGAACACCTCAGAGTCAGTGCCCATGATGAACTTCAGCCTGATAATGCTATCTATCCTCTGCCATTTGGTATAGGCAGCTGTATATATATATATATATATATATATATATATGGTATTCTTCAGGGCTGTCTGATAGTCCTGCTAACTCTTACATCATTTGTTCCACAGGGCTCTGAAATCAGACAGTTCAAATATTATTTATAGGCCAATCAGCAAGCAAATCAACTACACTGCTTGTTTATGTCACTTGCTTTTTATGACTCATTTATGTGATGGCTACCAGGACACAGAGATCGAGATGACATTGGTTGTTGTGTGTTTGGGAAAACATTCTTCATGAAAACTGTACTTCTAAATCAGATGAGGCCTCAATCAAATGTACATTAACAGTCAGGGTAGATGCAGGATTCCTGCAGAGAACTCAGCAGCTGGAAGCTGATAGTCAAACCAAGGAACCAAAACAAGATGTGGAAGTACCAAAAAACCCCGAACAGATCCATGACTTACATAATACTGGCTATGATAATGGATAAAAAGAGATTTAATTAAAGAGATAACAAGATATCTCATAATAGTGTAACACTAACACTTAGACACTGCAAACGCAGATTGGGACAGGTCATTTCTCAAAAGTTAAATAGCATCATAAAAGTGAAGAAGAAAGCAATACTTCTTCCCTTAGAACACTCCTAATAGGCAACCTTTCTTCTCGGTCTGTATATTTTATGTTTCCCTTGCAAAGATCTGAATTATTGCTCTGCAGTCTTTTTCTTTATCATCTTGATAAATCCAGACATATTCTAAACATTACTGCAAAGATTATTTTTCTAGTCCAGTGACTTTGGTTAGGAACACCAACGTTGTTCTGCCCTTCCCTTATTCCATTTTTTACCGCTGAAGCAAACACAAACCACATCCCCTAATTTTCAAGGTCCTTGCAATTTAACATCAATTTAAATATCACCTCTTAAACAGCAGCATACTTACTCATTACCTGTGAAACCTGTTTCTTGTTTTCTCTTCTTAGGTTTGGGATGCTTTGCACATGAAAAGTCACAAAATGTCTCACTACTCTCTTTCAACACCTCCTCAAAAATTTCCTCTTCGATCAGAACCTCTTCTCTCCTAGAACACATTTGCTGAACTAATTTAAGACTGACTTTTGCCTCTGCTTAAGAAGACAGGGACTGGCACTGTGAGCCTGAACAGTTCTCCCAGACTCATCCTAATCAAGCTGTAAAACATTATATCTTCATAATTCAAAGGATTAGAGGTAGGGTCAGGGGCTGTGTCTATGTGTACATGCAGGTCTCTCCACAGTAAAATTAAATTTCCTTGCACAGTCTCACCTGTAGTAGCAAATACAGTAGGAGATACCCCAGTCCAGGTCCAGCAGACCAGCACTGCACTGGCAGTGTCCCAGTCCAGAGGTCAACTGCTTCACATTAAAAAGAAACACCCAGTATCTTCCACGTGTGTGTGGGAGATACCTATCACTGTCTGAACAACAGAGCTTCACAAATGCCAATAATTGTTTTTAGGATAAAATGTCTGAGCCCATCAACTGAAGCTGGGTTTGCACACCTTGCACTTGCTGTCATCTGCCAGACATTGCATAAATATATCTCCTCGTGTGTAAATACATCGCCTTTTGTGTTTTGGCAGAATGATGACAGAATGAAAATCCACGCCCTTAACTGCCCCTCTACCCAATCTGAAGGTCTGTCTTGGTGAAGGCATGGTCTTCTGCCTACTTTGTTCATCCCTGCCCTAATAAATCTGAGAGCCTAGACATCAGGGAGAGCACACCTTCACTGCTTACCCTGAGGTCTGAACTCTGCTGCACAGTCCAAGCTGCACCATAACAGCCTGTTCTTGTCAATCAGCCTCCTGTGCCCTGAGAAGGAGGCAGTGCAACTCAAATGAACAATTGTTATTTGCTTGTACATTGGTAAAAACCTCTGGAACTATGACAAGTCCAACAACAAGAGTCTTTACTCACTGTAATATGAACGTGTCTCTGATGACACATTAAGAAGTAAACAGAAGCAGATGTCCTGTCTGTCAAAATACAGCAAATCCCCCCTTTAAAAATGAAGATATAGATGCTAGAATCATCATCCCGGATCTGAACCTGCAAATGAAGCCTAAATTCAAGGTGGGACAACACACTTCTTTCTGTTGTGCACAGAGAAATCCTTAGAGTAAGAATCCTTGTCTCTTAGGTGTTTCCTGACTCCCACTGACAATAGGTTTGTGTTCTTTTACAGCAGATTTATGGAACCAGGGCCCCTAAACATTAGAATGACAAAATGAACTGAACAAGCAATGATGACAGTGTCCATAAATCATCTCTGTTTCATAATCTACAGCAAGACTTGATAGTACTAAGTAGACCTTATCTCCAAAAAAAGTGCTAGAACAGCAGAAGACTCAAGGTGAAAAATCCAAAACTGGGAAATTGTACATAAATTTGTGCTGAGATGAGGAAAGGCAGTGTGATGAAACACTTTCATCAGTAGCCCTGTATCAATAAAAGTGGTTGGATTGATATGTTTTTCTGTTCTTTGTGATTGAAGCCAGTCTTTGAATATTCATGAGGAACAGGTTTCAGTCTGTGCAAAAAGCTTTTTTGTGTCTCTGTCTACGTGGGCTCTGTGAAGAAGCAAAGACATCTAAGGATAAGCTTAGAATTTTTAATGTCATGTAGAACTCTCATCAACTGTGGAGCTGAATGAAAGAATTCATCAAACAGTAGTTTTCCAACCAGTGATTACATTTCTTTTGGCAAATCAACACTACTAAGTCACAAGGGCTTTCTGCTGCCATGGAGTTCAGAAAACAGTCAGTGGCAGTGCCCACAGCATTTGAAGCAGCTTGATTTGAAGTTCTGATTGTCAGCTGAACTTCCATCCCAGAGGACACAGAATCCTCCTCTGAATCTTGAGGACATAAGACTGACTATTTGGCTTTCTTTTCTTAATGAGTTCATATTCATAGCAAGCCAAGAGTTTGGTCACTAATCAAGTGTAGCAGTAAAGATGTTAAGGCACTAATCCAGCTGCTGAAGGCATTCCAGTATCTGGGGTCTTTGCCTGAGTCACAGAATCATCCAATGGTTTGGGCTGGAAGGGATCTTTAAAGATGATGAAGTCCACTCTTCAAGAAGAGCAAGATTTCCCCTCTCATGATTCTCAAAACAAACATGAGGAAGGTGGGCAGATGAAGGGGAACACAGGGTGAAGGGGAACATCAGCCAAAAAGCAGGGATCTGTTTATATTGAGATATAAACAGAATTATATAACAAACACACATCACAACCACTGCCCACGTGGCCTGATTTAGCACTTGTATATCTAGTTACATGCACTCCATTTTTACAAAGTGTGCAACTGTACAGAAAGTACATCCCAATATTAAAACTTATGGGATGAATGCTGCTGATGAAATATTTTCTAATCGCTCTCTTGATGAAGACATAAGGTCTTTAGTCACTTGAAAGCCCAAACTGACACTTTCCTAACATCTGTCATATCTCAGGAATTGCAATTATGTGTGGTCCATGAAGGGTTTTTCAAAGGATTGATAACGTGTAAAGCTTTATCAACATGATAGAGAGAATTACATACTCTTTTTTTATAAAAAATACTATTTTATGAAGTAGAAGTTTAAAAATCTATTCTAGTTTCAGTCTCTGAAACCAATAATTTAACTTCAAGTGGATTCTAAAATTATGTTTCTGCAACACAAAGGCATTGTAGTGATCTCTTATTACTTCTACAATAACAAAGCTGTTACAAATCACCACAGCAGTGTGTAGATATGGAAAATGATGGGGAAGCCTTCCTTGAATTACAGACTGGCTTTGCCATCAACTCTATTTGCTGCCTATGATGTTTCAATGTCTTGATGACTTCTTACCACAAGTTGCTGTCACAACTGTAGTAGTTACTCAGGATGCATCAACAGCCACAGGAGCCAGCAATCCCAAATCCATCAGAGCATGGTAGGGGCTGGATTATGATAAATAAGTTTACCATTCAATCTTCCACTCTGTAAGAACAGAGGCATTTAAGTATATGCAAAAAATGTTCAGGTAATATTTAATCTGAATGTGGGTAACTTTTATATGTTCATCTTCCAAGAGACAATCTCATCCTAATTGAAAGACATCTTGATACTTTAGAGGGCTATATAGTTATTTATTTTGTGAATTTATTTATGCAGATAATAAGGTATCTTAATCACAGATTTAGTAAAAAAAAGAATAAATCTTCATTTTAAGGCTAATTATTAAGAATTAGGAAAAGGTCAACAAAATTAGTTCCAAAAAGCGTAGTTGGTAGTTACCATGTATTTAAAACATTACTAATCTTATGTTTTTGTTGAAGTCATTAGGCACAAACCATTCTAGGGTAATTAATAAGGGTGAAGATGCCAGAACTCAAAAAGTGCATGTTATAAACCCAGCAATCTGACTTTTCAGTCACTGCCACTCAGTAACCCCAGAAAGAATCTGTCCCATACATTTCTAGGTAGACAAGGAACTGCTGCATAGAAACTATCTAAGGAATCCAAACTGGAATATTGCAACCCAAAAAAAGGGAAATCTAAGCCCTGAGAAGTCACTAAAGGCCTCAGACCAACACAGAGGAACTGATCAAGACAAACAGATATATATACTTATAAGTCATCATAAACAAAATATTTCTTTTTTAATAGACAATGATTTTAAGAACCAGCAGTTTACCAGTGTTCCAAGATTTAGATTTAAGTGTATTGTAAAAATATCCCAGACTGCTAGGTTCTCTGTTTTAAAATTACTTTTAAACCTGCAGTCTCCTGTCATGTCTGATTTGTAAGTTTTTCCATAAAAATTGAAAAAAATGTCTAAGTCACTGAAATTTATACTTCATACTTCATTTTGGGAATTTACGTGACTCAGCATCAAATTCCTTTCATTTCAGATTAAAGGAAGCATCTCTAACCAGCACCAATTCTTACTTTTATATGAGTAGCAGGATGTGACCTTTTAATATTTTAAGTTGTCGATGAATTTGCAGATCTCACCAATTCAAATCCCTCTCCCTTAATCTCTTTGGAACTGCAGTGGTAACAGGATGGAGCTCCTCTGACACCCCTAAACCCCTTCAATATTGCTTTACAGACAATAAAACCAGTACAGGTATTTAATACATTGTAGCAGAGGCCTGATAAAGATCTCGTTTTTGTATAAGTTATTTCTGATTTGGACAAGAACTGTTCCAATGAGGCAGGTCTGAGATGGTGATCTTGAGCGAGCAGCATCTACACAGGGCACCGTGTTGTGCCACAGAGACACACTCCAAGGAAAAAAGGCTGAGAACAACATTAATTATAATAAATAAATGAATAAATACGGAAAGCAGGCCCTGAATTATGGGTAGATTTAGTTCACTGCTACTGTAACAAGTGAACGGGGCATGGCTGTGTGGCTGAGTTATTCTTCCCTGCCTTCAAAGCAGCTGGTTACCATGATTAATGATTTATACATTCAGAAGAGTCCTGATTCTTCTGGACTTGTTGGCTGGAAAGGCTGCAGAAAGCATGATACCCATACTACTCAGCTTCCTCCCCACAACTAGAACAGATACATGCACAACACTCAGCTGTCAAGCGTTTCAAACAGATTATTAATTCAGCTTGAACTTAATCTGTTGAATGAAAGTGCTTAAAAAATGTATTTTGGTTTTAAGGAGAAAAGCAGGACTTGTGTCAGAAAGAAAACGAGGCCTTTGGGAGGCCTGCATTGTCACAGAACCATCGAGTATCTCTACTTGGAATGGACTCATATATCCAAACACCGTATCTTTAAATCAATATATTGAAACTGCACAAAGAAATAATCTACCTAGAAACTGAGCTCCATTACTCTAACTATTCAGAAACTTTGTATTTGAAAAATTAGTTGTATCTGATGAAGCTAATCGTACACATCACTAGTGAAAAGTAGCACTTTTGATGGCACAGGCTTTTACTTAAAATATTATGATAAAAGCCACTTCATACCAAAAGGACAGTACTTAGCAAAAAGGAAACTTCACCCAGAAAGAAAGGGGACTGTTTTGTCAGATCATATTTGTGCAGACAGCTCTTTAAACTGATAAGCACGCACAATATGAAAAGAAGTACAATTTGGAAAAGAATTAAAAGATTTCTTAAATGACAGACGATTTTGCTCTGTCATTATTACTCCAGTCCTGTATAACCAGAGTGTTCCAAGCAGGTGTAAGCTTTGGTGATGGCAAACGGAGTAACAGGTACTTTGTCTGATGTTTGACCAGCACTCCAGGTCTATTAACAGCATAATGTTCTAACAATATGCTTTAAATACCTCTTGAATTTTTATCTCCCACACATCCAACATTGCACTGGTTCACCTCAAAGAAAGCGCTTTAATGAGACAAAGATAACAAAAGCGCTTCCCAAAACCAAAAGTCTTCCCAAACCTCGAAATGCTGTGGGCTGGGAGAAAGCAGCAGCCACGCATCTGCAAACAAGAAAGTCTAAGGAATTAAAAAAAAAAAAAAAAAAAAAAAAGAAAAAAAGAAAAAAATAATCCCTGCCTATACATGCTTCGCTAAAAGTCTCCTGACACAAATAAAAGGATCCTCCCCAACATATGGAGGAGCTGCTCTGCCCTTCCGGGGATGGTCTGTAGCTATGTTCACCTCAGGCACGCCAAGGAGAGGTGAATTGTCAAGTGCAATTTCAATCACGGGGCGGTTCTGGTTGAGGCAGATTAGTTGTACGCAATCATGATAGATAGTTTATCCCGGCCCCAAACTGCCGCTTGGGAAATCTTGCACGCAAACGAACAGAGCCTCAGTCATTATTAGTGTCAAGAAGGTACGCAGAGGCGAAATTTGGTTGGCAGCCAGGCAAGATGAATCAAGGCGAAAAAGTGACCAATTGCATGTTCAAAATGGAAATTGATAGGCGCGCCGTGGTTTTGGAAGGGTTCGGAACACCAGGAAAAGTCATCCATTATTAATTGTTCGGAGATAAATATTTAAAAAGTCCTGCTCTACGGAGGAATGCAGTTTTTAAGTCAATGTAAATTACATGTATAGTGTCCTAATTTTAAGCTTCTTTATCCCAGAAGCTTCACTGTGACAGTTGGGAGTGTTTCTCATTATGTAACTTCAAATGCGCCCGTTCAGTAAAAATATTGCAAATTAAAAATTATCCCCCTAAATAAACACTTTAAGATCAAGTAAAAGATGTATTAGTTTCGTTGAATTATTTGTAAACAACGCAACCACTGGCACCCCTCAGAGTGGAGTTTAATGTTCCATATTTATCACCTTCACCTTTTCAAAGGTACCTAAATATTTAATGAGCTAACCAGTAAAATCCACCTGTGTGAGCAATCACAGTCCCCGGTTCTCTAAATAAATAGCAAAAAATTGCTAAAAGAGAATGTCCTCAAGTTTCATTGCCTGAAGTGATACGCTCTGACAAATCTAACAGCTCTTTCTGTGTCATTCCTAATGCACTTGTCACTCAGTATTATCCATCCTCATTAATGACAATGGGAAAGTTTATCTTGGGAACACGTTTTAAATCATCCACTCTTTACAATAGGACCATGAAATCTCTTACAAAACATGAGGCGGGAACTACTCTGACAACAAAACCCCTTCCTGGCAGCTTTACTCTTAATTCCTGTTCAAGGAATAATGTGTTTATCATACAACCCTACGGAACAATGTATTAGATGAAACTTGAAACAAGAGTAGCTGGTTCGATTTTTCAAGATGGAAAATAATTTTACAATATTTTTCTTTCACGTCGGGGGCAGTAAACCTTTTAGGAACTTAATTTTGTATGGAACAATTTTTTCGGAAAAAAGAAAGTTTACAAAACCCTTATAAAATAGTTTGAATCCTAAACATTTTATATAAACACTAATTATTCTCTCAAAAAAATGATCTCTTAGGCACTATTCCTGACTTTGTACAAAATGTGCTTTATTTATAGATATTTTTAGCAAAAGTCTAGATTGTACGTATAACAATACTCTAGTTATGCCTATTTTCACTAGTAAATATTCTGATTTGATTATGAGTTCTGAAAACTGATACCCCCCTCTGCCAATGTTATGCACTGGCAAGAGACAGAATGCAAATGTTCACTTTATTTTGGATGCTCTAATGTAAAAACTGAAGCCTTCACTGCCTCTCTTGTCATCATCTCATTTGTGACACCACCACCACCAACCTTCCATGAAAGCAACAGTTAACATAACTTACTTTCAAACACTCTTGACTGCACCTTCAATAAAATGCTGAGTTTTTTTTTTGATCAACTTGTAAAGTAACAACATGATTTCAAGATGAAAATTGGATTAAAAAATAATGAAAAAGGAAAGAAAAGAAACTATTCCAGATACTCTTCTTTGTGTGAGCACAGACAACTACACTGAATGTACAGGGTAATACTGTCCTAAAGGATGCAAATTCACACCATGGCGTGGATGAACAAACCAGGAGAAGCCAAAGCAGAAAAGACCATGGTACACATAGAATTTTCAGTTCAGACAAAGGAAAAAGTGCTTCTTATGTAAGATTATAAGTAATCCACTGACAAGACCCTTTCACTGTAACCTTTCTACCTTACTCCACTTACACAGCAAAAATTCTCCTTTGTAGGTTTAGGGGCGTTTCAGTAACGAAAATGTAACTCTCAGGGTTTTGAAAAAAGCCAAAATGCCCTTTTCAGATACACTTCCACCTCCAAACTGTGACTTTCTATACTGTAACTCTGGCCTTGAAAGTTTCTAAAGTAGCCCCTGTTTTTGTAGGACAGACAGAACACAAAAAAAGCCAGTTCTTCTTTCATTGTTTCCATAGGTTTTTCCAAACACATAACAAACCAGAAATTTTCAGACTGTTGCTGAAAACTTCAGCAGGCACTAGTCATTTGTCTTCTTATTCTGCAAAAACTCACTTTATTAATAGAAAAATTAGAAATAACGTGGCTTTTCATTTAACTGATGAGAAATTAAATACCTCCCCAGTAATTTTTTATCAAAATGTAAAGGGAACCTAAAAAGAATAAAACCTAAGCAGGACACTAATAAAATAAATACATATTAATGCCTACCTATTTAAAAGTAGCTGCTTTAATGATATAAATATAAAACCTCCCCACTTGATACATTTAAATATTATATTAATTCCAAAATTGCCTCTTAAACAAAATACGAATTCTATTTAATTATAAAGCTCTGCAAAGCATCAGGAATCTCCTTTTAGTTACTTACTGGAATATCTGCACACATTCAATATTTATGCTGTCTTTCTCTCTATCCATTTTTAAACAGAATTAAAGGAGTAGCTAAAACTCTGCCAATAAAATGACAGGAAGGCTATTTTTAGTCTAGATGATGTAGACCAAGCATAAACAGCCCATGGCTATGCTACCATTGAGGATCAGATCTAAATGCAAATACTAGGTTTCCTTCTTATTAATTCCTATTTTTAACAGCAACAAGCATTACAAATTCTGTGCTGGTTTGTAACTCTTAATAAACACTCACCCTAGAATGAGAATCATCTTCCCCTGCATCATAGCAGAAAAAAAAAAAAAAGCTCATATAACTTCTGGGTTTTTGGCTGAAAAAGCCTGCAACCTGCCCAGAATTACCAAGCTTTACACCGAAGGGTGAGAAGCACTGGTTCAGAAGAAGTATGTGGTGTTGCCTCAGGGGGCTTTAGATTGCAGCCCTGAGACGTAATTGCCTTAAGAGACTCCAGTGTTTATTGATGAAGCAATAAATTACTAATAAGCCAAGGAGGGAGGAGATGAAACTGATGGATAACACCACGTAAATCAAACGCTGCTCGGTTGGTAACTCCTCAAGGGCCCGAGGGACGTGTTTATTCCATACAGCACGTGCTGTATATCAAGATGGGCACAAGCTGTGGCCACATCTACAGCAGGCTTTGCTCAGTCAGCACGGACAGTGCAGCTTCACCACAGCCCGCTTGGCTCCCAGTCTCCACCTGCAAGGGAGCACCAGCAATCCAGGAACAAACCTACACCTTTAAATTAAAAACCCCAACAGAACAAGGCCTTCCTTAGCCCTTACGAACTTCAGGTCGCACGTAGAAGGCCTTCAAAGCAAGGAATGCCAGTAAGACTCAGCACACAAAGCTGAGTTCATCAGGCTCTGGTTCATCTGCTTGTGTGTTGGCTCATAAATAAAAGCAACTGAGGGCGCACGTCCAAAAGCGACCCTGGAACGGTGTAATCCTCGACTGAGAACAGCGGAATGCAACTGCCATTGGTGAGGTTCTTCTGCCACTCACAGACCCCAAGCGTATCTGCAAACTGCACAGCTCTTCGCTGCTCCAGCTGGAGAGTCTGGAGCCAACCCAGACAGGGCAGGTCGTTGTACAGCTACTCCCCAAACACGTGAAACTTTGCTTACAAATGCACCGTTATCCCTGCAGATATTCTGGGTACATCACAGAGACTTCAGAAATGCCCTCAAAACTCAGCTACCATGGCCAAGTCCTTCCACCTCACACATTCCTCGTCTTTTCCAGAACGGGTGAACGCAACAGCTCCCTAGCAAAGATCACTAAACATCTTCAAAGTTTAAATATTAAGCCATCAGGTTAATTTAGGAACAGCAAGCACGGCTTGGGATGCCAGATGAAACGGATTTCTCCCACGCAGCAATCACTTAAAAGTGATAAAGTGTTTTTTTTATTTTTGTTTTCTACTGTTGCTTTAAACATGACTCAAACTGCTCAGAGATTGCTAGTTTAGTATGAGAGAAAAAAAGGTAAGTCCACTTTGTAAACATGAGAATTTTAGGAAGATCAGAGTGAATTCTTCAGTAATTTTTGCTAGAGCAGACTTGAAGCATGACAAAGGTAGATGAAGAGGCCACAGACAGTATTTTCATAAGCTAAAAGCCATTGGTTTCTCTAACCTCAAATACCCTAAATGAGACATTTAAAGTGAACTGTTTTCAGCAAATGCTACCAGTTATTTTCTGAAAGTCAAGCAGCTCATGGCTGGTATAAGTTGGCACCCAAATTCACTTATTTATGTATTTATGGACATCAATAAAAAGCTTTCTTGTACACCACACAATTGATTACTTTCCTCAGAAGGAAGGAATGAGGAAGGAGGGAGCTGAACTCTTATTTATGAATTATCAAATTCAAAAAACCAAACCAAACCAAAAAAAATCCCCATGCAACTGAAAACAACAGTGAGAAAGATGGCATGACTAAAATCTAAGTTTACTTATGCCTTGGGCACACTGTAGTCCTCAGCCTTTGCTTATGACAATCCACTTTCTGCATAAGTCTCTTGGTCAGGAATATAAAAATAAAATGTACTCTGGAATTTGGTTACAAATAATACCCCATAATATGGCCAAAGCAAAAAGCAGTATTTGCACAACAGTTACAGAACATTTTTTCTTCACCTACAGTACTTTGCAGTGTATTTTTTTCTTACTGTCTCCTTTTGGCACTTTCATTAAGTCTTCCAGACTAAAAATAATAGGACTAGTTTGCTCTTAATAAAAACAATTAAAAAACCCAAGTTCCTGTATGTTAACAGTTCAGTAAAGGGCAATATTTTTATTTGTTATATAGCAAAAAAATATATGAGAAAAATGAAATGGAACACATTTTTGCATGGGGGAAAAATTTAAAGGAACCATAAATTTGTGGTTTGGTTTCCTTACAGATTTATGTTCATCCAAAGTCACTAATATTTTCAAAAGACCGGAAATGTTAACTTAAGCTTGAATTTGCAAAGTTACAATACAACATTTGGAATTTGTTTGATCAATCATGTTACTAGTCACAGCAAACATTTGGCAACATTGGTCTGTTTCCCTATAAAATGACATTTTAACCCTTTCCAAGCATTAGATGTGGCTGTCTTGGAGTTCCCTAGTTTAGAGAGTACTTTGAATCACTTTTTACCCAAAGGTCAATAATCCAATCCATAAAAAACCGATACTGAGACAAGTAGGTTCCAGATGGAAGTGCATCTTCCATGAGATGTGGAATCATCCTCCTCCCACCCCTTTCATGAACAGCCTGTGTTCCCACTGCAGTGCATGGCACTGAGGTTCATGCAGGACACTGACCTGTGGCTGAGAAAATGTAACTTCCTATCAGCTTTAATTTTTTTTTATTTTCCTGCAGCTACAGAGATATAAAGAATCAAAGACCTGTCTCTGTAAGATGAGAACATTACATAACTATGAAACATCATCTTTTTATTAAAACCTGCGATGATTTGAAAGGGCATTTAATGGAGGTGGCACTCAGTTCCTGCTGAGAACTACTACAAATATGGTGCTTAACTCCTTCTGCTTCCCAAAACCTCACCATCAATATCTAACTCATGCCCATGGATCTTTGTCTGAAAAATACTGCTAATCTGTGAAAAATGGTATCCTGGTAGATAAAGAGTTATTTTAATCTTTACCAACCACTATGTTTATGAAAGATGCCCTCAGCCTACCTGTCTTCAGTCAGACAGCAGGAACACATCAACTGCTTTATTTATCTGGCAAATACAAGATAAGCTGACCCATTTTATTTACAGAGTGAACAGGCCAACCCATTTCATGCTGCAACACTGACCCTTAGCACAGATCCCGGGAACGAGCAGCCCATCACAATATGCAGGAGTGACCTTTAATTGCATTAGTGACTCTGCTGCATGTCCTTCCACGGCAGCAACACAATTATGGTATAAATATTTCTAAACACCCCGATTATTTGTTTAAGTAAAAATACCTACGAGTTCTGTTCACTAACCAGAAACTGCAGATGCGCTGCATTACGAGTTTTGAAAAACTGAATGGAGTTCTCACGTTATACTGTTAAACAATAAACCAATTTTAATGATGAAATAAATTTCAGATCAATGCAAATTTTCATATGCCACCTAAAAGTTAACAATATCTTCCTGTCATTTGTCTTCAGACAAATAATTTAATAATTTAATTTACATTATTCGGTATCACCCAATAAGGTGATATTTTCAAATTAAATTTTTCCACATGTTCAAGAGATACAAGTGTTCTGAAATTCCATATACTGTATAAAATTGATCACTTGATTTCAGTTCTATGTCCCAATAGCATTCAGAGGGGTTTTCTTTCCAAACAGGAGCACTGCAAGCATTGTTTCACATCAAGTTATTATAATTTAAAAATATTCTCCCAAAACTTTATCTAAATTGTACTGTCACAATTTTAAACACGCATATTTATTCAAAATTGTTTGAAAGAATGTAATACATTTTTGACAGGCAGTCTTTTACAATATTGAAATCAAATCCTTGATTTCATCAAACCCTTCATATTCTGCGCCTTATTCCTGGAAGGCTCATGCCAAAATGATTTAGTTTGATTTTCTTTAACAATGGTAGGTTGGCTTGACAGCATCTGACAAAACAATTCAGTGAAGTACACCATACCAGGTAAAGAGAACCTGAACTGGCTACTAGATGAAATAAGGCAAAATGGAGCTTGGTATTATGACAGAACCAGTTTTGCAGAACCAGGAGAATATATTTTGCAGTATTATTAAATATAGATTAATAAAATGTCCTGGTATTATGCTTATTGTCTTCTGAGCTGTGTTTCAATAAGCCAGCGGTAATGGGTTTGTTAACACCCCAGGAAAAATGGACAGGAAAAACCCATGCAACAGTGGTTTGACCGGCATGAATTTCAGCTGGGTTTTATGACAATGTTTTTTTTACCTGTCTCTGTTAGGAAGTTTAGTTTCATAAGCAGAATTTCCTGCATTTGAGTCCCCCAGCTCAAGTGAAACACCCAGCACCAGCGTTTGCCAGGTATGATGCTTACATGCTCAAGGCAGCCTGAGGAGAAAGAGGTTTTCCATGCAAGCCCCAAGGGTAGTTGTGTTCTCAAATACAAGGGCATGAGAAGCTCCCAAGATTTAATTGAATCAGAAAATTAAAGAAATACACTTTCTGTAACATCTCAGTTTCACCCCTGCTCCAGGCACTGGGCAGCCAGGCAGTCACAACCCACTGGCTTGGTAAAAGAAGGTTCCATTTTGAGGTTGTAAGGCCCTGACAGAGGGTCAAGTCTTGCAATGGCACCAGTGCACAGTCCTAAAATACAGAGTTTTTTCTACACACTGAGGTAAATAGATCAGTATTACAACATGGATCATGTAGCTTATATTACCTCTGGTGTAATTTCCTTATTTTACTGAATGATTGCTGTAGAAATATCACTCTACTTAAATTTCTAATAGCGCAGTGTTTTGTCTTTGGTCAGTTCTCAGGCTCACTGGTTCCTTTTGTTAACACATGGCCAAAAATAGTGGCCAAAAACATCAGTGGAATATGATCAAGATAAGGGTCAGCCACTGCTGAAGACTCCTTCAAATTTTTTTGGAAGAAGCTAAAAGAAGTGATGCTTTTAATTCTCACTGATTTAGAGGTTGGGATGTGTATTTTAAACACGTTCTGATTCCATACGTCCTGATGACAGGGTTGACTTCTTCCTCCAGAACAAACAGCCTAAACCACTATGCCTATACCTGTTCTGGATGGGTTTAATGAATAATTAATTACAAAATCTTCCACAGTTCTGGCCTGCAGTGGCATCGCCATCTCCTTAGTCACTTAGGACCAAAACTGTGTGAGCACCACACTGAAGCACTGCAGACACTGTTCTGACTTGGGCTGACCCACCTGTTTTGGTAAATAATCTACAGCAGTAGCCAATCACACTTCCCCTTTGCAGAAGAAGTTTACCACAGTGCAGTCTGTATAAAATAAGCAGTGAAAAGAGACAGACTGGAAAAAAAAAAGGTGGAAATACAGAGATTTCAGATGGAAGCTATCTAAGATGTATTCCCTGTTTTTAATTGACCAAATCACCATCTTAAGTCTTCTTTCAAATACCAGTGTTGGACACGTAACAGACATGAGCATCTGGAGTTGCAATCGTATTTTCTTTTGGCCATCATTAATTTTCTTACAGTCCTTTACTGCTAAATGAAAACAGGATATTATTTTAATGCCTCTAGAATCATACATTTATTTTTAATTCTACACAGACTCCATTACTGGGTTCTGTGATTACGTCTCCTTGCAAAGCCATAACCTTTTACTCTGGCAATTGCCACTGGGAAAAATGCACTGTGGTGTGCTCCACAGCACCACATTGTACCTGCCTGGCACCGAGAAACCACTTTCCTGCCACAGCACTCCTCTAATTCTGACTTACTTCTCCTGCTACGGAACACCTCTCAGAAAAGAAACTCTTGAACTCGTACATTAAACTCTGGGAACTTACTTGTTTTTGCTGTGTGGCAATTCTCTATATCGTAGATGACACTTGGTTTCAAACTGAGCTGGCTTTTAAAAGATTTTTATTCTGGGTTGGTGTTATACAGCCACTACAAAGAAAATATTAGCTGGCTCTGACTTGTGTATTGATAAAAAAAAATAAATTTCACAACTATTTATTAGACAAACTACAATATAAAAACTTGTAGGAGAAAGCTTATTCTCTATGCTGCTAGCAATCGACTTAAAAATTAAGCAAAACTAAGAAGTTAAAAACCCCAACCTCATAAACTTTCCTCTTTGCAAGCATTTATCTGAATTTATCAGGAGATTTAACTTTAAATAGACAATTTCAGGGGTTTGTGTTGTCCAGACAATAACAAAGGGAGTTAATCAAATATGAATCTTCTCCAACTGTCTTGTCAAACCAGGTAATGATGTCCTGCCAGCCAAACTCAGAGGGAACATGTGAAACAAATACAAAAGTAAACAGGCCTTAAGCTGCCCAAGGGAAAGTCAGCAAGATGGCAATTTCAATCATTTGGAATAATACTAAAGCAGCCTTAGGCTTTTCTCAGAATGGAAACATGTCACTGTTACTGCAATATTTGAACAAATCAGACTGCAAAAGAAAGGAACACTTATGTAATCGCAGCTGTGGAACAGCGCTTCACTCGTGGTGAGGTGGAAAATAATTAAGGAAAACGCCCTTTTTGCCAGTAATTGTAAATGTACCTAAATAAGAAAGATACCTAAATAAGAAACAATATTTCCTTAGAAATTTGGAGGAGAGGAAACACCAAATTTAGGCACAGATTTCTTCAGTCTTGACACAGGAGGCTTTGGAACAACAAAGATAAAGTTCTATCAAACAAAACTATGAACGTAACGCTCGCATCAAGATTTATCAAATGTTGATAAAAGTTACATCGAGAGCCACAAAGAAAGCAAAAAAGTACTCGGAGAACAACTCTGCCGAAAAGTTTCGTTAAGACGAACGTGCTGTCATATCGCTTAACTGAGAAATCAAAAAATATTTCAAATATTTGGGGAACTTACCTAATCAGTAAACTTTCAGTATGTGTCTAGTCATGTAGCCATCTTTTAGTCAATCATCAGAAAATCAAAGGCAAATTGGCATGACTCAACCCAAACTTTAATACCGCATGATTGTGTCGTGTAAGCTTGTTTTGTGCGAGGGCTGCTGTGGTTTTAGCAGGGAGATTAACGACCGGACCTAAGCTGGCCTCCAAACCTTGCCCTGCTGATGCCTCAAGCCCTTTGAAGTCTGACCATCATACCTGGCAAAACAACAGTGGGAACTAGGCTGGTGTCAGATCTAATCAAGTTTCCTGCCTCAGCATAGCTAACTATGGGGTACACTAATTGGCCCAATTGCGGATTATACCTTTTTGCTACAGATTCAAGACAATAATTTAGTCAAATGATGGTTTTTATCTCCTTCTAATTAAGATTCCAAAGCGGGAAGAAATAGGATTAGACAGGCTAACTTCAAAATTGTGTCCTTTAAAGTGGTATGCACATAAGATAGATCTCTGATAATACGGCATATAATAGTATATTGCTGGTAAACCAACGTGTGAAGATTTGGGAAAGCTTGATATAGCTACTGCACCTTTCAGGATAAACACACAGGCTTTCCTGGAAAAGTTCTGCTTCACAATTTCTAAATGGAAAATGAACACTCATAAATATTCACAAAAAAACGTTTTCACCCTGAATGGAAAAAAAATCCCTTTAGAAAACATTTCAGTCAATCTTATTTTGATGAAGAACATATGAGAAAAACTAAAACAGTTAAATGGTTCTGCAGACTACAAAGAGGTGGAGTCCCTCCCACAGAACCAAAATCTAATAAAATGGGTTTGACATCTAAAGTTTTTCACCTATGAGGGCCAATACTATAAAGAGTTATTTAACTGGTGAGCAATCCAGAGATGAGAAAATCCATGTCCCATGCTCTTATTTTAAACTGTAAAAAAAAAAAAAAAAAAGAATGGTCTAGTGATGAAAACCCTTTTTGAAGAAATTTTGCCATTAATCACAGGTTTTGTATTTTGAACTTTTCTTATGTAATTTGATTTTGAAGTGGCATTTCAAGTTGAGGTCAGTATTTTTACCCTAAATTGTTTACATAACTAAGCAGAATCTTTCCCAAAACTTTAAGGTAGTAAATATAAGCTTTCATTTCACATTTAAACTACCTGCTAAAGTCACAAACTTAGCTGTACTTTGTGTAAAGCACACTGTTGCTTGTAATGCACACGGTTGTGCTGCTTTTCATTTCTACCCCCAGAACCAAAACTGACTGCTGATGCATCCCATCCTAACTTCAGAAACGCATTTTAGAAGACTGCATTCCCACCCTTTCTTAACTCAGCTCTCCCTTGCTCCCATTTTCTTGCTGACCTTATTGCTGTAGTCTGCTTTCCCTAACAGTATGAGGAAGAAAAACATATGTACTATAGATTGGTGAAACATGTACAGTAAGATCACAGTAGGACAGTGATCCAACACGTTCAAAAGGGGTTAGTTTGTGTCAGTTCAGCTTACAGAAAGCATATCTCTAACAAAAGCTGAAGTTACTCCAAAGGGGCTGTAGCCGAGCAATGAAGGGAGAAACTACACAAGTGCGTCATCTACGCATGTCTGGGGCAACAGGTTGTTTCAAGAGTTCCACCACGCTCCTGCTCCCAATGCCCCATGGCTAATTCAATTCTTTTTACAGAGCTTCCTGCTAAAGGTGTTTTTTATTCTTGCAAATTACGTTACAAATCAGAATCTCGATTTGTCTGACGGAAAAAATTGTACTCCGAGTCAGGATTCGTAGTGATGGAAAAAACCCCCCCAGATATTCTGACAATAAATGAGAATTTACTATGCTGTGGACCGAGGGTGCACGCTTCTCTGCACTTCTGAAAACAGTAAGAACATTTGTATTTTAAAACCAAACACAGACTATTAAGGGTTTTGTTCCTACTGTACCGCTCAAAAGCAGCTGTTAAAAGGCTTTAATGCCTCACAAAGCCTGGTTTCACCAACCACATTCTCTGGAAAGTGACAAACATTATAAAGGAATTGTCCTGGGGAAAAAAAAGCCCTCCTTCATGTCTTTGCCTTTAAGTGGCTTCTGAAGAGGATACCTCTAGTTGAGAAACTTCTGGCACTCATGCAGAGATGACCTGCGAGAAGAACTGGCTGCCTGATTAACTATTAACTACTCTCAATAGGATTAGATAATTAAAGACATTGATGACCATTAATTAGGAGGAGGGCACCTTAATTTGTCACTTGATAGGGCCCTTTCAATGATTTATAGGTTAGGGCTACTTGCAATTGTGAAGGGGAGGGGGCAGTGAAGAGAGAGAACCCTTAAGTTACCTTATCAAGTGGCCAGCTAAAAAGGGCAGAGGGTCAAATAAGGGCCAAAGTGGTCACTTAAGGGTGAAGTCCCAAACACCAAAGCAGTGCCAAGCCACATTGACCAGCATTTGGTGATGGAGTAAAAAATATGCTAATTTATTGGTGGCAATTCTCTCTTTTTATGGTTTCAAGCAGTTAAGACAAGTGGCCTGCTTAAGAGCTTTTCATTTGAAAAGAGATTAAACAAAATGGTTTGTCAGGGATGCTTGGCTGTTTTATGTCTTTGTTAAAAAAGAAAATTTGCCCAGACTGTACCAATGACTATCACATCACCCCAAAAGCCATCTCCCATCTCTAAGCATTACTTGGTTAATAAATACATCAGCTCTAATTGCTTAATAGTGCTATGTTCATTTGCTCTTTAGCAAGATTAAAATGAAATACATCTTTTGTATTACTGCCTTCTATCAGGACTGCCTGCATAAAGGTCACAGAAAAAAGTTTAAATTTAGTAGGAAATTTACTTAAGGACATTAGTGTAAATGATACTGTGTTTAAAATGACATAAAAGAGCGAAAGGTGATTTCAGTAATGCAAAGAAAATGGTTTCTGAATACTGATAAGGACACTTATCCCTCATACCACACACAATTTTAGGCAACATTATACATTAAAATCCCTCCACTGGGGTAATAACATGTAGCTACTTTCCCACCCACTAACACAAGTAAGAGCAAGTCATTAACATTTAATTAAATATGCTCCTGACATCCTTAGAAACATGTCACGCTTTGTTATTGAAGGTTGTGGCCTACTTTCTATGTACATTTTAAACCAAAATAAACTATTTATAACAGACCGGTTTAGTGCAGCAAATGAGACATTTTTAATCAGAAGGCATATTACACTATTTCAGAAAACCCTTCTGAACAGCAAAACCAGAACGAAATGGAATTTACAACATCTGATGCATATTTTATGTATTTCGCAAAACGAAACATAAGAGACGGGGATTAGCTCCACCTTTTGGGTTTCTAAACAGCGAAACGATCTTTCTCTTACCTCAATGGTGAACAGCTTCCTTTTTAATCTAAAAGCAAGGTCCTTCGTGTCTGACACATCACAGATCAAGCTATTAAGCCGAGGAATCTGATGTACGTGAACCAAACCTTGAGGAAAGAAAGAGTGAAGGAGGGGGGGAAAAAAAATAAAAAATAAATAAAAAAATTTAAGAAAACGCTGTCATCCAGATGCATAAATTAGAGTCTTAGAGCAGAATTCTGTATATTTACACACACTCATCCTCCCCTTTTTAAGCTGGAGCTTACTACCAGGAGCAGTGAAGCAAACGGTGCGATTATACTCAAGTAATCAAGCAGAATAAGATAAACAGAAATCCTTGTGCGAGGAAAACTAATTGCACTTGGGTACAGAAGTACAGATGTAAAGAGCGATCTTAATACTTGTCAAAACTACAGCCGGTTTGTGTGTGATTTTCTCTTGTATTTACAGTAAGCAAATATGGCTATCACCTTGCATGCTGCCCACGGCACCACTGAGTGATCTTTATTTTATTAAATGCACCAGTAAGCAGCCAGCAAAACAAGGCTTATGGGTTACTGATAACCACTGAAGCTCTAATGAGAACCACTTCGTTTTGTGCCCTGAAAACGGCTGGGAAAAAAAGTTTCTGGAAACCATCACCATCCCCCCCTCCCCACCCCAGCCCTCCCCGATTTAGATCATGCTTTTTAATAAATTTTAACCCCTGTGCCATCCTAGGAGAAATATGTTTTCTTCCTGCAGGAGGCTTCTCTAGCTGTTCAGATGTTTTTAACAGTGCTAGGTGCACTGCAAGCTCTGCATTCTGTCAGCTGCGGCTCAAGCTGATTTTTTCTGACAAGGACGCTGGATGGTTTTTGTGCAGCCTAATATAGTCCCTGAACAACCTAAGGGTTGATTTTCTACATCTGAAACCCAGGAAAATTCTACAGGGCTTCTCAATTACTGGCCTATATTTGCTGTTCATAAAGCCAGCGTCTAAATGGAAATACTGAACATTTAGAAAAGGTATCTTGCTTGAAAACAGCAGCTGTGGGAAAACCCCCAAACATTAAAACCCATATTTAAAATAAGGCCAGTATTTTTTTCAGGCATCGCTTTATTTGGTTTTTTTTTTTTAACTGCAGTTTCCTGAAATTGAAATAATTTAAAAAGCATAATTTTATGGGCACTAATCATAAAAATTCTTAACAATATTAGAAAAGCATTTTTATGATTTGAAACCTTCTATCCCTGCCTCCAGTCCAGTGATTCAGAAGAATTATTTGTTAGGCTTTTGAGTAGAAAATCTAATTATTATATATAGAAACAGCAGGTATAACAGAGGGTTGCTTATATGCAGTACTGCAGAAATTTTATTTAAGGATCTTCTGTATAATTATTTTGGTTTTTTTTACTGACTTTTCAAACACTTAAATTTGCATGCAGCTTAATAAAATTATTAATGCAGGATTCATTAAATAATGCAATATTGTAATCAAACTTCTCCTGAGTCACGTCAAAATCTTTCATCATCTGCAGTAAATAAATCATCTTAAAAGATATTCTCAAGCAAAAAGAATCCACGAAGTTAAAACCGCTAAAAATGCCTCTTTTTAGGCTGTCAAATTAAGGTTGTTTAAGCCTCAAAAGCTATGTATATTGGCACATAATTTTTATTAAATAGGACCAAAAATGACTTAGCATACATCTTTATAGGAAACCAGGAAATAACTGCTAAAACACACATTGTCTTAAAGGATCTCTTCAGTCCTGGGAAAAGGAATATCAAATTGACAGAATTATGTTAGCATAAACAAAGGCCATATCACGATTATACAGTTGGAAAAATAATTAGGCAAATTATTCCAGCTTTTGTTCACGGTTTCTTTTTCATTCACCTTTTTTTCAGATGGTGAAACGTGCACTATTTTCACAGCCAGAAAGATTTTTCCCTGATTTACTAATTACAGCCTGCATACACACAGTGGTGTCTCTTCTTTTTCCATATATTCCATATATTGGAAAACACTGCCATACTCTCACATGCTTACAGCAGGTTTGGGATAAGCAGTTTACTTTCAGCTGAAGGTTTCCATGGAACTACAGTAGTATCACAGCAATAATAGCTGTAATTTATGCATGCTCCCAGCACTGCTCTGGATTAGCTAAAACTGTTATTCACTGCTTTGGCTATGCATAACTTCTAATACTAATCTTTTAAAATAGAAATAGTTCTGCTGCAACGGCTAACAAAAAACCTCTGGGAGACAGAAGGCGAGATTAAACACCATTTACAACATTTTGAAGATAAAACACTTGAAAGGCCACACGACTTTTTACCAAAATCGGTTTCATATTTTACACGCCACACTTATTAATTTCTTTAAATGCACAAGTGCTGAATGCTTTAAATGGAAATCACAGCTGAAAAAAGCAGAACGTCATTCTTAGACACAGCTTATACAGCGCACAATTTAGCAGTTTATCCACCTCCCCATAATATACGTTTTCCCCTGTTCTCTACTTAAAACTTGGCAGATCAAAAGTATTGATTTCACGACAAGTTCAGCTCACTGGTCAGATGATTGCCAAGCCTCCCCTGCATGTGAATTCCCCAAAGCCTGCCTGTTGAGATGTCCATCTGATTGAGCCGTGCCTCGGTAATGCGGCTTGACAACACGCAAGGAGTTGCCATGTTTCCTTTGCAAGCCTTAATGCACTTTTGCTGAATATTTTCCCAACTCCAGGCTGGTTGGGCAAGGAGGAACGTTTAAGAGGGAATATTCCAAACCCAAATCAAACGCTGCTTTCGAGCAGACACCCAGCTGGAGGGGAAGCCACTAAGTGCACCCTAGAAACGCTCAGGGCAGACTCTTTGCATTGCTAAAAGATGGAACTTACCGTGGTAATCCTTGTACAACGGATTGGTTTCTCTCTCAGAGCCAATAAATGATTCAAGACCAACCACCAGATCTGACAAGTTTGTTACACGTTCCATAATTGCTTTATTCTGTAAGACACGGGAACAAAATACACATCCTATGTGATGAAAAAGGTAATTAATGTTCATAGAGTAAGCCTTGGTTCTTCTCAATGGCAAACTGGGGGGAAAAAATAGGTCATCAATACTTAGGAATTACGTTAGAGGGCCTTTATTCTTTAAAAAATAAAAAGACTTGAAATTTCTGATTAAAGAAAATGCATATTTGGCAGGGAGAAACCATAAAAGGGTTAACCTAGCAGTAAATTTGCATTTTCCTAAACCTTCATAACAGAAGCATTTGCTCACATCAGTGATACTTCAAAAGCAATATGTTAAGCTTGTCTCTCATTGACTTCCACTACCAGTCAGAGGCCCAGTTTTTGTTTGTGTTCTGAAAACCTTGCTGTTCAATACACTTAGGCATATCATATTTTGAGCAAGCACAACCCACACAATTATTCATTTTGGTCATCAGTCAGACAACATGGAAAACTCAAGCAATCCTCCAGCATTTTTCTTTCCAAAAGTTCCTCTTTACCTTTACAAATCTGTATCTCTATAATTTCTCAATATATTTGTGTTTTGTAAGTGATGCCTTATTTCTTGTGCAACAGTGGACTGTCATGTGCCTTAAATAAGCTGCTTTCCACATAGTTTTCTTTCCTTAATTTCACATAGCAGACAGAGACATTCAAAGGTCACAACAGAGATCTTCAGAGGTAAGTCAGGAGAAATGTTCCTAAATGCTCTGATGATGTCTGTATTTAATGAGGAAAAAAAAAGAAGAAACAAATCTGTGCTAAAAAGCAAAATATTTCTTTAAGATAAGAAGTAGTTATCCTAAAGCTGCCTGGACAGCTGGTACCCTCTGGTTCTTGGTAGCTGTAGGTGTTATACTCATCATACCTTCAGGGGTATCAAAACTAATCACCTCAAAAATTCCCATTCCAAGCATGAGGAATTAGCTCTGTACCTCCAAGTCACAGTTTTGTACTTTTTTTATTGATTTAAAAGTATTTTGTACATTTTGCGCTTCTTCTGTAAACTATACAACTGGTGCTTACTCTGAAAGGTCAATGTAAATACTGGTAAAATTATTTGATAGTAACAACTTATCAATTAGGAGCAGAGAGAGGGAAATATCCCCAGATATGTTAGAATAGTCTAGGCACTGCCCTGACATTCAGGTTGAGTAAAATGGTGATCAGTGCACCAGCTGCTCTCCTGAACCCACATTTCAATATCCCTGTATCTTCCAGCCACAGCAAAGCTCACAAAGCAGACGGGAGAGGTGAAAATTTCCCGCTCCCATCAAAGAGTAAACTGAATTCTGCTTTCTGACCACTGCATGAAGTTGTGGCCTGTCCTGCACAGCCCAATCTGCTCAGGTTACAAGGCCTAATTCCACTGATCCCATGGCACCTTTACACCCCCTCCCTTCCCCACCTTATGGGCCAGATGGCATCAAATCCTGGGGAGGGGTCTCTTTTCAAAGCTGCTACTTGTGCACAGGCCAAAACCATCCATCCCCGTGGAATCAGGGAACTTCCATTTTACCCACCAAGTCTAATGCTGAATAATGATATAAAGTAGTGTTATCCTACAGAATTTCCTTGCTGAGGAATAGCACAAGGGATCTGAGGGAAAAGAACACTGCCTACACATCAATCCCTAGACTTTGTTATTATATCCGCCCCTGAGATATTAAAGCTGACTTGTAAATTGTTTCCTCCTCTAGGAAGAGAGAGACAATTACTATATTTTAATGGAAACTTTTGGTCACAGTATTCTAAAGGGGAATCATCACATAAAGATGGTATAGATATAAATCTGAAGTAGGCAGTGACCTCTATAAACCCACAGACCAGAAATTACCGTATTGTACCAGTTCTTCAGAAGGCTGCAGGATGTTATTTGTATATCAAGAAAGGCAAAACTGTTAAAAAATAAACAAACACTAATGATTCCTGGAAACTAAGCTAAAATCTTGATAAAGAAAAAATATTCCATCATTTGAAAATAAACTTTTGCTGTCCCTTCTTGTTTTGCTGTGCATTAATGTTCTTGCTGGCTGGTTTTGATAACAATGGGTTATAAAAACTGTGGATAGAAAGATGCTCAACCATCAGCAATGTATCCTCACTATTGATAGTCCTGCAAATCATAAGAATATCATCCTTCCTCCTTAGTTTTAATTCTGGAAAGATTAAAATGAGGGACAGCAGTTCATTATTTGCCTGACAATACACACTTTCCTATGTTGGTTTCAGCTCTTCCTCTGAAAGGGTTTGCTTTCTTAAATTGTGCTCCCTTTGCCCACGTTGATTTTGTTTTTGTTTTTAAAGTGTGTCCAAATATTCCCCTGGCTTAATGCAGTGGATCTTGGGAAATATTTTGCACAGCGAATCGCCACACCAAAGAGACATTTGCTTATGTGGCATTGTTGCCATAGATCTGTATCTATCATGTATTTTCTAGTTTGCAGCGTTCAGCACATTAATGCCCAATCAAAGCTGACGTCAGCACACAGATAGTTGTGATGTATGGCACACTGACATAAACACACAAATCATGTTGCCCCATCTGGGCTTGAAAATTTAACAGAGCTCCAGATCTTCCTCCAGCCCCATACAAATCTACCTCCTGCTTCTGGCATAAACTTGGCAGCTCTGGAGGTGAGCCAGGACATGGTTAGGAGGGAAGCCAGGAATGGTGAGATTCAGGGAAAGAGTTTGTTGGCAGCTAGAAGAGGTATTGTTTTAAATTATACTAAAAATGAAAAAAAAAAAAAACCAAACCAAAAAAACCCAACAATGCCAAAAAACCCATCTCAGTCTTGGAAAGTTTTCAGTCTTGCTAGATGTACTGCAGTTTTTCTAAATTAGTTAGTTCAGCCAAAATATAATTATTCTAACAACATGGTAGCAACCCTGTCGTGCAGGCTGGGCTGGGCATCCATTCTATATCTTACTTTGTGCTACTGTTTCAGACAGAAATTTTCTTTTAAGTGCAAACTCGCAATATTTGGGCTCAACCAAAGTGCACTTTCAAAACAGGTCAAGAAAATGATCTGGATATGGACCTGGGAACCATCCACACATTTAACCAGCTTTTGGGAAGGGCAATTATGGAAGAAGACTGCTTTGTCCTACTAATTAATTTTCAGAATGTACATAGCTCTGAGTAATCATTTGTGCACGTTTAAAAATACTGATTTACAAATCAAGCAGTTCAAAATGTATCATCTTCTGTGCCTGAGTATAAAGCATCGTGTTCTACCAACACAAACACACGGATAGCCTGTGTGCTCAAACTTACATCCTGAAATTAATATTGTGCGTTTCTACTGGATTGAGTTCTTAATGTACCACAATTTTATCATTACTACTATTAATCAAGCCAATCTTGGTTCATCTGGATTCCGTATTAGGAAAAAAATCTGTCTTTTCTACTCTGCCCTAATTTCTAGTTCTCCTCTGATTTCCTGTCAAAATTTTTCCAGCACCCAAAGATATACCCTCTCATTCTGGCAGTTTCTAAGGAAACTAAAAACTACACAAAATTTGGGTAATACAAAATATTTGAATTCTCAGTCCTTGCACTGCCTAAGTAAAAAAAAGTCAAAGAACGGAAATTTTTGTTAGAACAGCTTCAACTTTTCTACACAGTACATATAAACAACCTCAGAATTTAAAAGCAAAATAAGAGCCTCATGTTAAAGATCTGCAATATCTATATATCTGCATATATAGATACATAAATACATATGTATTTACTAATAAATACTAAATACTAGCATATATAAATACATTAAGCTCTTCAATTACATAGGCTTTTTGCATGCATTTGCATTTGTATTCTGATCAATACATCAACAGAATTTTAATACTGAGTTATATACTGCATTGAAAATAAGGTATTTTATGACCATGTCTCCTTTCAGATATATTATATTTTGGTAGAGGGCTGTATTTAGCTTCTTCATCTTTACATTCTGCTAATATAATCCCATCGCTGGTTTTATTTTAAAACATTTAATAAAGAGTTAATACATCGAATCCTACACGAGTTTCATTACCTAAAATGCTATTTACAAATACTGCTAGTACTGGGGCAAACCCCAGTGTAAACAGTGAGCTGCACTCACTCTGTATGACAGCACAGCATTTAAAGATGAATTCAGATTCTCCCCCCAAAATTGTATTTGGAGGCAACAATTTGTGTTGTCACCAACAGGTGAATCCAGAGATCCTGACACTTCACTCGCAAGAGAGTCTCAATAATAAACAGCTAGCAAGTTCAAGTAAGGTATTATGAACCTTATGAATTTTAAGTAAATTCTGGTGTGTGAATTTTCAAGAAAAGCTCAAAAATTGCCTTTTGTTTGGTTTGTTTTGTTTTTTAATTCTGCTACATTCTGTCACTGAAGTAAACTTAGTGCCGTAACACAGACAGTCACACTGGTCTATAATGTAATAGTGGCTGGATATTTGATAGATGAAATAATTCTTGATATTTTTGAGAGGTTATCACACAATGATGTGGTAATGACTTCACAAGATACAAGTATTTACCACTTGTCATTACTACTTAATCTCCAAAAGATTTTACATTGGAAAGATAAATTATTAAGAAACACGGCTTAAATATTTATCACCATTTGTTAATAATTGCTGCTCAGAAAATCACAGAATTACCCACACATTTTACTTTGGTAACAGAAGTTGGGTATTAGGCCCTTGTACTGGTTTTATAGAAGGATACAGTTCATGCACTCTTTGATTTTTCACAAGTCCCGAAAATAAAAGATGAATAACTGTTCTGACAAAAAGTGTTCATCAATAATTAATAAGGACCCTAAACTATATAAAATTCTCTATATATCTTCTAACTCCAAGATGACTAGTACTCTTTACAGTGTTTGAACACAGCAAGTCTACTAAATGAACGTTGAATTTTGGCTCTAAAATGAATGTACGCTCAGACCACTAGAATATGAGACAACCAACGGGATGTTAACAAATTTTGGTGTGTAGAAGTTTGTATCAAGATCACAAGAAAACTGAACACAACTGCAGTGTCTTTGCTGGACAACAGATATCCTAGAAACACACTTAAAGGATCTGCTACAAACCACAATGCCTTCAGCGATGCGAAATCTACATTTAGGGATTTTGACTAAATTAGGCATTTTCTTTTTTTTTTCTTTTTTTGTTTTTAGGCAATTGGATGCAGCGGAGCTGTAAAAAAGGGAAGAGAGTTACAAAGCATCTGTTCAGGTCAATATGTTGTACAACATATTAATTCAGGATTTTGGTTGCTCTCTTAAAGTCGCTTTTAATAATGTTTGTCCTGATAGTTGTCTACTCTGCAGTGTTTTTGCATGTTGCCATCTAAACTGTTAGATGAAGGTGGATGACACAGTATCCAATTAATCTTCATAAATTTTCAGGAAGAATAATCAGCCAGGAAATAAAAACTAAATATCACACACTAAAATAAAAATAAATCTTTGGATCTTCACTGAAGTGGATTTGTGTGTTACTTGAGTTATGGAAGCATCTAAGGCCAGCACACCATGGCATCTTACAAAATAAAAAGTATGTCTCTTACAAAATAAAAAGGATGTCTCTTTTGTCATTGAATTTAAGACCTAAAGGCCAACAGTGAAAGGAGAGATGACTAAACAGAGAGAAATGAAGCAAGTCAGTAACAGTTGCTGCTGCAACCTAAAAAAAATGAACAAAGTCTAGGAGTTGAAATCAAACTTTCCATCTGTTGATCTCCAAATGCTTCACAAAAAAACAGGCAAGCGCTGCATTCCTCCCTCACAAGTCAGTAACAAGCACAAAGGTGTCGTGTGAGTTGGTCAAAGCCAAAAGCCAGTCAGTCAACACTGAGCTGGGATCCCAACTCAGCCTTTCTTTGAAGCCCTGTCTACCTCCCCCTATTTAAGGCTTGGTTTAGGAGGCTTTGGGGTATCAGGAAAATATCTGCTGGTATCACGAAGGTGATGTGGGAGCTGAAGCCCAGAAAGCTGGGTGCTGAAAATCCTGTTATTGTCTGGCTGAAAGAGGTGACAGATGTACAGCGTGTTAAAGGGTGGCACTTCTTGAGCTGAGTCCCTGCTCAGTGCTTTCCTCTTCTCTTTCCTTAGCACAAAGCACAGGCTGCAGGTGATGGGTCTGAGGTGTGGGGCTCCAGCCCTGCTGCACTGGGTAAATGAAATAAATCTGATCAAGCCCTTCTTCAGTGAAGGGTGAGTGGCTGGGAAGAAATCAGTGCAAGATCTGGGCTGAGATGAGCCCAGCACCTCCCCTGAACATCATTTGGTTCTTAATAATGAGACTGTCTCCTTGTTATAAAACCACATATACAAAAATCTGTACCTTACTACTTGTCTTTAAATATCACAAAAATGAACCAACCATTTGAGAAGATTTCTCTAGGAAATTAAACACGTCAAATATGCAATCCTACAAATTGATCACAGCACAGCATAAAACAGAGATGCAAAAGAAGTCTGAAAGAATGAGAGTTCTATTTAAAAAAAGAATCATAACAAAACTGCTGAAATTATGTATCTGAGACCAACTGGCTTAACTAAAATCTCATGACTCCACTGGGAATTAGTCATTACAAGAAAAAGGTTCAGGAGTTCCTTTTGTTGTCACTTTGCCTGGAAAAAAAAAAGTAATTTCAGTTTGCTTTCCAATTCAGAAAGGCAAACTCTTGCTGCAACTTTAATTCTTTAAACATTGAATCATATTTTATTCTCAGGGGACCAAAAAGAACCTCCACCACTATTTCAATTATTACTATGCAAGCACCAAAAGGGACATCTCACTGACGTTGGAAATCAGGTGGCAAGATCCTGAGATATAAAATCATTTAAGAAACTAATCCCTTATCCCAGTATAAAATTATAGGCTGTCATCAGGAGCAGGCTGGCAAAGCGAGGTCCAGATGGGAAACTGGCTGGGCAATAAGAAGAGGTAGGGTGGAAATGATGGGTAGGCTGGAAACGGTGGGAACCTAAGGAAAGACATGACTGCTCCCTCTGCTGGCAAGGTCCTCACCTGCTTTAATTTTTAACTAATGAGTAGGCATTTCTTTAATTATTTAGGATCTAGCCAATAAATAATGCAGAATGTTCCTTCCTCAGTCTGTTGCTGTGTGTTTGCACATTTTTGAACTTATGGTGCCCTATTTCACTAGAATAATTTGCCACAGAATTAAGGCTCAGATGGGTATCTAATGGTAGAGTTACTGGCTTCGTATTTTAATTGTTCACAAAATGAAAAGCAAGATTAAGCTATTTAACCTTCAAAACATTATATTTTACAATGTATACTCATTTCATATTTAATTTACGCATTTCACAATATTGTGACAAATTGCTCATCATATCTTACTCTTAACAAGAACCCCTTCGTGTAGCAGTAAGATAGGATAAAATTAAACATTCTGCAACACAAACATACTAAATGACACGTTCCACCAAAAAAGTATCATTCTTCCATAAGTAAAATTCATGACCACTGAATTCAGCGATAACGTTTGCACTAAAACTTAATTAAAAGATGAAGACGAGCCATTCGTTACTTGATTCGTGATATAAATTAATAGCTGCAGTAAGAACATTTAGAAAAAAATCTGTTCTAAGATTTTGGCCTACAACCAGAAGCTCCCAGAACAGGAGGGATCAGCTTTTTTTGCCCACTGTTCTCATCTGAATCCTGGCTGAAAAGCTACTCCAGCTCCCAGCTTTCCAGAAGGCTCCATCCCAGGAATCCTCGCCTGCCATTTGGTTTGCTGATTTTAATCTCCCAGGACTTTCTTACAGTGGCTCCACTATGCTGAACTGGCACTTGCTCCTAGAAGTGAGTTATTATTAAACTTGTAGGTCAATTGTGGCACTAACAACTCTTTGGAAGCTTTCAGCCACGGTGTACAATTTGCTGGTCTAATTAAATATTAATTCTAAGTGTTACATTCTGTGGCTAAGAGCTTTTATTTTCCATCATCAGTCTGGAAGAGAAAGAGGTTACAAGGCTAATTTAATCTTTTTTTTTTTCATCCCCCCCCCCCCAGCATTAAAGCTTAACTACATAGGCACAAAAACATCATTAAAGATGCAGTATTCCTTTTTATTATGATTATATTGTAATTAATAGAGGAGTTCTAAACAAAAAGATGTAAAATTGGATTCTGAAATTTCAGGGTTTTTAAACAACACCAGAAGTTCACATAAAAATGTTTCTAAACACACAGTGTACAGAAACTCAATACTCAGTCCTGTGAAAATCAATTAAGATGGGAAATACATTTCCAAGAATTTAAATATAAAATAGTTTTAGAGAAAATTATTCTTCTTTGTTCCAAAATACAACAGATAAACCCTATATTTAATGATAAATTCACAGGGCTTTTTTTCCCCTAAGAACCTGTACTTCTACTCAAGCAAAAAAAAAAAAAAACAACACACCACCAAAAAAATAGCATTTCCTCAGAAAAACACTACTACCTTCCATTTTCTAAAAGAATGACTTGCTTAAAGCAGATAACTAATTTATCCTGTATTGTTTAAAGTCACCCTTCTAATCTTTCCTTATCAGTGTCCAAATGGGCTCAATACACGAGGCTCTTCCCTTCTGCTTCCATAACAGTTGTGTCCATGTCTGGACACTGGGCATTATATTAACTACTTAGTCCAGTAGCCAAAAGATTCCATATGCTTGAACAGATGACTATCTCCATACTGTGATGGGATATTTAACTGTTTAGGTCTAATACTGCAGTTCAAAGACTTAGTTCTAAATCTTACCCAGTTTTTTTTTTTTTCCAAAGTTTTCAGTTTATACGCCTAAAACGTAAAATATTTCACGTGCTCGTGCCCTTCTCAAGTGTAACACCTGCAGTTTGGAAAAGTGACTTTTTTATTAAAGAGAGGGTGTTGATGAGATGGTGATAAGGGTGTGTAAAAACAGTGTCCTTCCAAAAAGTAAAATTTATTAAAATGAGAAGTTTGGTTTTTTTTTTTACGCACTGACTTTTAACAGACAGTGTGACTGTTCTTGGTACTACAGTTAATTCAGTTAAATAACAATAACACACAGGTAGAAAAACAAGCTTCACATGTGTATTTTATATGTTTTTTTTAAGTGGGTGGTTGTTACCAAATCAGAAGTGGTAGTGCTAGAACACAGTCTGTTGGCAAACAAAACCTTATTTTGTGAAACAACAAAACACTTCTATTTCTCCTGCAACTTCATTAGCAAATACTTTCAACAATTAGAGAAATTGAAAAAAAAACCACCCCAACTTACTGTTCCATAATTTAACTTGAGAACAGTGTACTACTCTGAGCTTCCTACTGAATTATAATTTTAAGGATGCTTTTATGAATGTCTAAAAACCAGAATATTCATATCCAAAAGCTATGTGGATAACCCAAGAATACCTCTCATAAACTTATGACTCTCAATATTTTTTTGTACAGCTGTCAAACTGTATTTCTCACATACAACAGAAAGCACCGTGCAACATTAAAAAGCAAGTTAAAAAAAAAATAGAAAATATTAAGACCATTTCACCTTCAGAGTTTCTATTTTTCAGAGAACTTTGAAAGGTTCCTTTATTATGATACAGAAACCACATGACATTTGATCTCAACACAAACCTGTCTGCAGCAGCCACCTCATCAAACACAGTTGAAGGTTATTCAGCATTTTACACTGGTGAACTCTCAGAAGTTGGGACTCTAAGGTGGGCAATCCCTCTTAGTTCTCGTCACAGCAATAAAGATTTCAAACTGTGAGAAATTCACAAGCTATAGGAGCTCACATCTTATAATCCTATATTAGCAATGGATTCTAAAGCACTTTATTGCTTGACTTTGAGTTTAGCTGCTAAATTACTGGGGGTGAACACAAAAGGCTCTGGACGTGGAAAGGTTTGTTTCTGAATTTTTCTACACTGAAAACATAGAGTAACTTCTGCACTTCAGTGGATTCAAAACATCAGAACATTAATATTGTAGGAAATGAATTTTTTAAGGTACTGGATGAAATAATGAAAATACCTTGCTAAACAGAACTGCAGGCTCTGAGGACAGGTTCTGTGGCAAGACTTATTCATACTGACTTTTCATTAGTCAATTAATTTCCCTTGGTACTTGCTGACTAATATAGTTGTTAGTCCTTACCAGTAATACAGCTTCAAGTTCAAAATAAAGGATGGCTTTAACAAGTGTTACACTTTCTCCCAGTGAAAATAATAACCTACTGAAAAAAAATTAAGTGGGAAGAACAGGAATAGAATTACAAACATTATTTAGTATTTTGAGGTAAAGATATTCTTGGACTTACCAGTGATTTCTAGTAATTAAAGAAAAAAATACAATAGGAAAATATTTAAAATTTTAATTTAGGGCTTTAGCAGAATAAGCCAGTGACATTAAAGTCCTCTAAGTCACACAACAGCACAATAATTCTTTTGCTAAATTTAGATATTAAAACGCACAAATTAATAACACAAGAAGAAGAGTTCTCTCTTGCTTTTATAATATTCCTTAAATTTGACAATTGTAACAACAAATGAAATCCCTCTTCAATCTGCCCTCCTCGATCAATGCTAGATTTTAAAAATGGAAGTAATTTTCCCTTTTCAAATGTACCATATGATTTCACAGGCACAATGCATTTCCAAGAAGCAGTAGGAAGACTTGAAAAATAACCTTCCATCAACTATTTTAATCATACTCGTGAGTAGCTCAATATTTATTACCTGACAGACAATGTAAGATAAGAGTATGTTCAATCGGTAGAAAATATCAATCAAGTAAAAACTTGTCACACATCATCTGAATAAAATTCATAATTGGCTAAGTTTTTTTTTTTTTGTGCCATTTGCTTTAAATCCTCTCCCAGAATAACGTACTCCTATTTTTTGCGGTTGAGAAAAGAGAATTTTCTTTTCTCTTCACGTGCTGGTTGCACCGAAAGTTTCATCAATAAAACACACAAAAAAAATCTGTGTGCTTTAGTGGACTACGGTTTCTTTAAATTACTCTGGAAAAAAATCTGCACATAAACATTTTTTGTTTTGGTTTGTTTTTTTTTTCAAATTTGTGTATTTTACCAAAATACAGCCTTACAGAAAAACTGTGAGGACATTCAGTGTCCCACCAAGCTGGATGAATGAGCACCATCTTTGGATAAATGCAATTCCAAGTTATTAAATCCAAGACAATGAATTGCTGGAATAATGAAAGAGCCACATTGGTGGATGTGTATCACAGAGGGAAAAACATCAAGAACAAAATCACTGTTTAATGTCCAGTAGTCACCAAAGAGTCAAACCAGACATTAGAACGTAGGAAAAGTAAACAAACAATAATGGCATTACTGAATCATCTTACTGAAACAAGGCAAAGTGACTGTTTAAAAACAGATTAAGGAGGTAACGTGAGAAAAATTACAAATCAGAATACAAAAAATGTAAAATAGGGAGGATCATTTTAATGTCCTGTCAGTCAAGAACAAAGATATAATATATGAAAAGTAAAGGTAAAATTAAACTTCCTGAAAAAAAGGAAGAGACTGGGTAGATTTAAATTGTGGAGCTCCCTGACCACATGACTACATGCAAATATTTGGAAAAATACAGAAAAGAAAACAATCTCAAACTAAATATATATATATATATATTATTAATATAGTGCATATAAAAAATGTCACTACTCTGGGTTGAAAAGACACTGCCCCTGTTGAAAAATCAGTACCACCAATTGTAAGTTTTATTTCCTCTTCACTGGACTAACTAGGACTGGGGGCTGGCAGAGATAAGATATGGTAGGAGTCACTACCAAAAATCTACTTTTTCATGACCAAGCAGGTAAAAATGAAACTATTTTTCTGTCTATGTCATGCAGGCAAAACTTGGATTAAATGTGATTCTGAGCTTCTATGTCCTTCATGGAAATCACACACGTGAAGAATTTACTTGTGGACCACCCAGTTAATTCAGTCAGGAGCCAAAAGTTACCGCAGGAAATACAGCAAAAAAAAAGTGGGATTTACTGCATCTTCAGCAAAATGATGTGCTTCAGTGTGCTGACTTTAAGACTCAACAGAGAAAGCATATGCTGGAACACACCCCCATCAAATTAAATGCATATACAGAGATGCACTTGGGAAGGGAAAAAAAAAATAAATAAAAAAATCCCTCTCTCTTATTCTCTTGGAAAGAAAAGATATTTCCTTCACTTGTTTTTGGTGGTTTTTTTTTTTTTTTTAATCCAGCAAGAAACCCTCAGCAACAGAACGGCGAGGAGCTGGGCTGTGAGAATGTGAGCAGCTGCTGTCATTATAACCAAAGGGCTGTCTACGGCTCGAGCCTGAGAGACCACATGTTCGGCTGTCCTCTCATCTCGCCATCCTCACCAATTAACCACTAACGTGGAGGGCTGGACACATGCTCTCAGGGGCTCTTTAACAGGCTTCTTGGAGAGTGGAACAACTACACAGCAGGGCTCTGGGAACTGAGTAATGTGGGGTGGAAGGAACCCTCACGGCAGCTTTGCTCCTCCTAATGACGGTTTTCTCCGCAGTGTGGTGGCTCAAAGGGGATACACCAAGTTCCAGGATTTAAAATAAAAAAAAAAATAATGCTAAGCAAAGGTTCTGTAAATAATCTTAATAACCTTTCTTTTTTTTTTTTTAATTTGGAATATTCTAGGTTTTATTAAAATAAAAAAAAAATCAGTTATTAATAAAGCAATGTGTAATTTCTAATTTCGCTCCTAACTCCCTGGGAATTGGTTTACACGGACTTTGCAAACAGGAAGCAAAAATCAACTTTCCAGGTAAGTTTGAAACGAACAAAAAAACTTCACTCTGCGGTTTGTTTCTTAGAGACACTTCTGGATTTCTCTAAAATACGAACATACCTGTTACTGAAATGGCAGATAATGAAGAGCACAGTGAATGAGATGCATGTCCCAATTAGGGAGAGGCAATTCCAATGGGCAAAATCTAGGATGGTTCTTTTACACTCACAAATTCTGTTCACTGCATTAAATTTAACTGTCACTGTTTTATATTTAAATATAAGGAGGTGGAGGTATGCACTGCAAGAGGAATATTCATACATTTTCACTGCAGTGGTAAAACCAGAAAACAGAGTTTCTTCATTTTTGAAGCAGTAAGTGCACAGGGTATCTGGATAAATAACATTTGCAGGTATTCAAACACCTTTAACAAAATCTAATACATGTGAGTCATGTACTTACCTAAAACAGGATTTAATCTGTTGATAAACTCACCTACTATGAAAACATTCTGCATAATATGAGGTTTTACCCAGCACTTTTTTACTATAATTAAATCAAATATCTAAAATTACAGGTTCTCTGTTCCTTGTGAACAATAATTTTGCTTTTCTAAGTTATGTTACCACTCGGGGAACAAAAGACTTACCCACATTTTTCCTTTTGCTAAAAAAATTTCCTTTCAGAAGGTACATTTAAGTCCCCACATACTCTCAAGGAAAGGTGCTGTGAGCTGCTTATGACTGTTGGGAAAATTCCTCTGACACTCTAACTGGTTTGCTCCTGGTCCCAGCACAAGGGGATATCAGAACTACAGAGTGAACCTGTACCTTTCAATTCCTGACTTTTTAAAAACAAGATCACACATCACCACAACAGGGGAAGACAGTGGAGTGAAAAGTCTTGTATTGAAACTCCAAACAGCATTCTGAAGGCACTGGAAAAAATAATTTAAAAAAAGGGAGGACTACCAGTATTTTCTTTCCCTTTTACAGTTTCTGAAATTCTGATAGTTTTAATTCCAACTTTGAACAGAAAGATTTTTAGAAATGCCCAAAACTGCATTTGTTTTCCTACCATAAACTTAGGAGTTCTGGTTGACTGCTGTGTCAGCTGTGAAATGCAGCAACAGCAGCGCTCCTACCTGGATGAGGTGAGCTGGAACTGTGACGATGCAGGCTGACAAAGATTTCCTGAGGAGGCCACGGAGAACGTACAGGAATTTTGTAAGGCTGTGAACGTCTTCAGGGGTATCACTGCAACAAACGTCATCGCCCCACAACGGGGAACCCAGGCCCTGAATTCCTATCCGCAAAACATTCTTTTGTTTTTTCTATTGGAAGAGGGGGAAAAAAAAAAAAGTAATTTGTTATTTTTTTAAATGTAAGGAGGAATACAGTTTCTAGAAAGCATATCCATAATAATAATTGCATAGTTTACATAATCATTGCCTAAGCTCAGTCCGTCTTGCAAAAATTACAAATGGAATGGCATTTTTTTCACTGACTGGATATCCTGCCAGTGTCAGACAAGGAAGTACAAATGTAAGAGACAGCACAGAAATACAGAAAATGCTAATTTGCATTTTTGTTAAACCAGCTAAATGCAAGTATATTCTGATACAAAACCCAGTAACACTGGGACTTTTGATATCCTTTCTCTCCTCTACCACTGCCTTAAAAAACATGCCAAAGAGTATTTTCTCCCAGTTCTAAACCAGTCTGCTGGAAGTGCCTGAGAGGAATCAAACACAACTATTTTCACCTTTCCTGTGTTCCTCTCCTAACCTGACTATTCTGAGTGTTTGCCTCAGTTTCACTTATTCTGCTGCCTCCAAAGGAACAAGGTCAGTGCCTCACCTCCCCAGTGCAGGGGCCTTTCACTATCTTAGAAATATCTAAGTATCTTCCACATCCTCCTTCCAGCTCATGAAGGAAGGTGCTGGAGAAACAGAGTCCGACGGGGACATCAGCAGATTGTCCCTTAAGGACCACACCTCTCTCAAAGCCCTTTCCATCAGTGTTTCTGGGGCTGCTTTAGTTACCTGCTGGGCACTGGAAGCTGTTGTGACACATCAAATCCTAACCAGCCCCTCGTGTTGGCTACCTAAAGCCTGCTGGCTGCCCTGCAGGGCACTGGCAGGAGAGCATCCACCAGAGGCACAGGGGCTAAGAGAAAGCTCCTTTTCTGAAGGGACAGATTATGAAGGCAGAGTTGTAATCTATTTATGCAAAGTAAAATGTTATCTCTTGTGATGGCAAATCTCATTTCTGCTTATCTGATGTGTGACCTTTCCTGGTGATCTTTGAGGAGGGTTTTAGGTTTATTTGCTATCAACAGCTGAGAGAGAGAGAGAGACAATAAACTCCCTTGTTGAAAGACTTCCTGTACAAGGTGATCAGAGAAACATTTCTAGAGTTCAGGGTTCATACTTAAAGGCCAGCTTTTTAAAATTACACACACACACATATATACATATAAAAATACTAGTTTAGATAAACAAAAGCTTTCTGGTAATTTTTACTCCAGAAAAGTGTAGGTATTGACTTCCAACAGCTGGAATAAACAGCAAGTAGCAAGCACAGAACACTGCACAGCTGCTCTGGCAATCCAGAGGAAAGGTTTTGACAAGACAAGAGGCTACTCTTCCAAACACTTCCACATCCATATTGGGCAGACAGAGCCTGAGTTGTGAGACTCAGTTTAATTCCACATGGCTCTGCATTTATCCAACTTGTCTGTCTTACCCAGCGAGCTGATCTGCCAATTCACTCACAACCTCTGTGAAAGCAATCTGTGTTTTAACTCTGGCACATTCTTCAGTCTCGGGCTTTGCAGGATTTTAGGCTTTAGTTGTGAAAAGTTAACTTTTTATGCTACTGTGTGAAGATCAGGACAACAGCACAGGGTAATGTGGCACAATCTGATTTCTCTGTATGGTATTTTCTGGGCTTGGATGTTCAGAGTTTTAAAAAGGACAGGGAAAATAGAAGTCAGTGTAATATTCTTCAATTACTTCTAATCAGAGCAGATTCAGGTAATTCTTGATGTGCATTTAACCAATAGGACAAAATCAGGCATTTAAGAAAACTATTTTATCCAGGTATCACAGATAATGATCAGCCAGAGAGGGCGTCACAGTATTTCAAAATTTCAGAGCAAACACATATATAAAACTTACAGAAACTTTTTATGAGAAAAACATTTTCTCTTATGAAGAATATCATAAAAAAGAGGAAAAAAACTGTTCTCTTACTGGACAAAGGATGACAGATGCTTTTTTCCCCAACATCAAATCATAAGAGCAGTAAAAGATAAAGCTATTCAAACACCAGAAAATATCAGATGTATTTATTTTGGCCAGTAATGGAACTTCTACCAGTACAATTCTGTCAAGCCCATAAGGCTCTCACAAACACTTTATTCCATAACTGAAATATAGGAAAAGAGTAAGTCTAATATTCTATAACAAGCTTACTGTAAAGACTAGGATAACATTATTTTAGATATATTACTATATCTTTTATACTCACATTAGTTTGGAAGTTCTGATATTAACGTTGCCTAAGAAAGCTCTGTTGTTAAACACGAAAACCCCAAAATATTCTGAAACAAACAAACACTATTCCTTATAACTGAAAGCCATGATCAATTTATAAAGGATCCAAACTTAATGATCAGCAGCAAAGAGTTACTCGGAGGCTTCAGAAAAGATGCAAACCTGATGCTTGTATTTATATTTTACAGGTCATGCAGACTTTGCATTTCCAAACAGACCTTGGCAATAGTTCCAGACAGTGTGAACTAAAAGGACATTTACTGGTCAACTTCAACCAAACTTCTCTGTATCCAAACAGGAATTATTGTCCTAAGGTCCACAAAGCCATGCAGGACAGTCAAAATATATTAATCTGTGAAGGTCAACTGCAGATGGTTCTATAAAACTACTGTTAACCAACCACACCAGGTCCAGGAGATGCCTGAGCATTTTATCAGAGATCTACTAAACTTCTAAGAGTAGTATTCACTAATTTTTCTAATTGTGTCAAATCATCTCTCAGCTGGGCTGAGTCACATTCTCACTTTTCTCCAGACCTCTCTTCAAACAAAGGAGTGGTAAATTTGAGTATCATTGTCACATTCATGTGAAAATAGCCAAAAACACCTGAAAGTTTTACCAGTCAGGTAGAGGATTATTTGGGGGTGCAGGGCAGGCACAGAGTCCTTAAAAGCCTTTATTATTATATACAGGGAAAGACACAGGTCCAGAAGAATCCAGGCTGGTCCTTATACTTCAATCTTCATATCTGCCTACTTAAAGAGTGTTTCTAAAGGTCAGGAAACAGAAGAGGGTATGAAGTAGCAGAGAGGTGAACTGCTCATAGATTTAGCATTTAAAATATCCAAGGTGTGTTCTGGGTCATAACTACATTCAACCCTGCATATATTTTCAAGACGTGTGTATTATACAAGGCTTCTAAATGCACAAAATTTGAGTGTAAAAAGAAAGATGATGCACGGGGAAGGGTGGAACCTTACCAGAAGGTAACAGAAACCACTCCAGGAAATCATATGCATTACCTCCCTTGGAACTGAAAGAACTAAAGTGCTAATGGTTCTCTAAAATCAATAAACTGGCCTGAAAAAAAGGACTTTTCTAACTTTTAAAGCTTCACCTCGGAAACTTCAATAGGTCATTTACCAAGACGTTTTGAGACAATCAACAACAACAAGTAGGGAAAACAACAATCCGTGATGTTTAACTCCCCCCTGCTTGCAAGCAAAACCCACCCAAATATCGGCTCCGAACAACCTCCATTTCCTTTTACGTGGGAAAACAAACAAACAAACAAACAAAAGCAACCATGAGGAATATAAAAAACCAGAGGCTGGTCCCTTCAGCGGGAGGCTGAAGGTTGGCAGGGTGTTTGGGCCCTGTCACCGAGCGGGAGGAGCATCTCTGCCGATGACACGCACGGCTGTTGCCATGGTTACCGCGGAGAGTGGGGAGAGGGGCCTGGCAGGGACCAATTTCCTCCTCCAGACTGGCACTGCCACCAAAGGGAAGGAAAAGCCCTCCCAGAAATCTCAGCAGAGGCGGAAGGCTGAGCACAAACAAGTTAAATTTGTGCAGGGAATGTTTCTAAGACATTCGGTCAGACACAAAAACAACCTTTCCAACATTATCCTCCCTGAAAGAAATGATTTCTAAGATATTGGACTGATAATAGCACACAGCCTTGTGTTAAATTCTTTCAGGCTTTCCAGAGCCCGTATAACTGATTTCTACTACAGTGACATTTCTATTGAACAACAGCAATTATCAGTGAAACATCAACATATAAAACTTATTATTTTATTTCCAACTCCAAAGGACTCACATGGTACTGACTATGACAAAGAATAACTTAGAGGGCACTGCTCATATTAGAAAAGGGCTTTCAGTCTATGTTGTTACACTTAAAATGTTTTTGGTTACCCACAGTGTGATTTATGGAGAGTACAGAGAGGTTTACAAGTCTGGTAAGCTCTTTTGATTTGTAAGTTGACACAACATTCCTATTTCTTGTGTTTCAATGCTCACTACATAAAGATGCCACCATTTACTTAATTAAAAAATTAACTCCATTCCAGTTAAAACAACATTACAACATTGAAAAAGCCTGAAAGTTTAAGAACAAATGTTCAACCTCAAGGGTCTTGAGCACATCATTGCTAAAGCAATATGACAAAAAAAAAAAATTTGAAAAAATAATACTGTAGGAAAAAATGTGTTTTGCTTAATTACATCATATTTGGCCATCCATTTATTAGCTAATTGCACAGAATATGCATTTTACTAATGCTTTCTTAATGGTCTGCATATCTGTAACAGGTAAAAACTCCCAAACCCCATTAAAATACGAACAACACTATTTGTTTTGCTGGTTTACTTCAGCAATGCTTAGAAACAGCTTGTTCCTTGTTAATTCATCCAAGAGCTTCTTGAAAATCCACAAAACACTAATTACAGGATGATAGAAGAGTATGAGGGTACCTGGGGATCAGAGCCATCAAACCCTCCCTGGGAAATGATCCTCTGAAGGGACTGAAGCAGCCTCGCATAAGCATCGTTCATGTTACTGTTGGCAAGAAGAAAGAGTTTACTTACACATTTTAATGCTCTCTAACACCTGTAAAAAACCCAAATATAAGTAGATGCAGCTTTCAGTGCAAGTGTCTTGTGGAAAAAAGTGCCAGAGAAGAAAAAAAAAACCCCACCCCAAAAACTCTCTGAATAAAGTTGACATTATAAGCAGTCGTGATTGCTCTGTGTTAACTCGTTCAGCGCTCAGACATTCAGTGAAAGCTAAAATCTCTAGGGATTAAGATAACTTAATTATGTCAGGCTCGCTTACATCTAGGAGATTAATGATCTAATGTTATCAACTTAAAGTTGAGACCATTTACAGCACAGGACTAATCTTCTGTAACTGACAAAGACCTACCCAATCCTTATTCCAAGTAAACCCACTCAGTGCCCTGAGGAAGAGTTGACTTCCTGGGAAAACTTTCATACATTTTCACTGCTTTACCTGCAGTGACAGAAACACTGTGAGGTAGCATTTATTTTATGTATTACTTACAAAACACAAGGTTCAAACAAACAGGCAAAGTGGTGGCTAAAAATGGAGTTAAGCAGACTTAAAACCAGATGAAGGTTCAGCAAATCATCTTGTCAAAGACTTAGAGGGTCTGGTTCCTGCACATCCAAACACTTCAGTTATCCATCCTGCCTGTGCTCTCCACTTCCCAGGCTAACACATTCAAAGGACAGAGAGCCCTAATAATCTTTATTCTCAAAAAGCAAGCCAGTTGTTCACTTTTACAAGAGACATACTGTTTTCTTAAACCCCACAGAGCATACTGGCCTGGGGAGCTGGGTTTGATGTGGGTTCCTTACAGCAGTGGAGAGCTTAAGCCCTTCTATCTTTCCTGGCTTCGACATTTCCTTCAAGTCTCACTAATTAACATCAAGGCTTGTGGATTCAAACCTTCTTGTGCACTCCTTGAGAAATATGGCAGGTTATCTTGAAAATTTTGCCTCTAAAAATATTCTCATTTGCTCTGACCTTTTGTATATCTGGTCTGATAACAGCCCAGGTTGGAAGGCACTCTGAAAGATCACTTGGTCCAAATGTTAATGAAATTATTCCCATCACTTTAATAAGAGCCAAGACTGTTACCCAAATGCATTTTACTAATTAATACCTAAAGAAACCCAAACAAACTTGTTTGCATCCTTTGGCACAGGAGACAAGTTCCTGAGAAGCATGAAAGAGTTGCAATGATCTGCTTTATACACCATTGCTTCAACTCAGAATTCTGTATTTCCTTCAAGAATACAGTATCAGTTCAAAACCAGCCTCCTGATACATTTGAGTTATAAATATCTACAAACAAAAAAGTTTTATGGCCATAACAATTTCGAGTTTTGAAATACTCCATGTCAGAAAACACTGAGATGACACTTCTCAGATATAATCACAAAGAAGAGTCTCCAAATTAAACTCCATATTTTTCAGATTTAGTACCCTAGAAAGCCAATGGTTAAACTGATGTACCTTAATAATTTAATACCCTTTATGAAATTCAGAGCTGAAAATTAACTGGCAATATATAATCTCAACATGGTATTTAACTTGTGAAGTCTGCCTTGCTATACAGAAAAAGAACATCTCAGACAGGAAAGTGGAACTTTTGAAGTCCAGTACTTTCCTAGTGTTAGTTGCCAAATGAATGGTTATTATTTCACCTGTCCTGCCTGGCAGGTGCCAGTTTACAGGGCAAACTTCAGCCCCCATGGCAGCCAAAATGTCTTCTCTCTCTGTGTCTTCACATTATCACAACACGCACACACAGAGTCCTTGTTGTTAAAACTTAATGGATAACAAAATAACTAAAGCACTTAGCAGGATTAAAGGGTCCCAAAATTAAAACAAACAAATAAAATAGATCGTCAGTTAATACATCAGAAAAACATTTGCAGCAAAGAATTAAAAAAGAAAATGTTTTGCATACAGATTTTTTAAAAAAATGTAAAAACAGGTGCTCTTCTATCTCTTGCTTTAGTATAAATGGTTTACTTGAATTTGAACCAAGCTATATAAATAAGAACATGAAAAATATTGTGGAAACACCATTTTTATGAACAAGTTGCATTACCCTTCTGGCAATGCCTGTCATAATATTTAAGAAGGAAATATTTCTTATTTTCTTATTTCTAGTCTTTTTTTTGGCTTTGTTACTAAACATCATTTAATTCTGATAATGAGTTTAAACAATCCCTTCTTTACTCTTTTTTTTTTGTTTTGTTTAGCAATTTAGTAATGCATAAAGCAGGAGTTGGCAAGAAGGTATCCTGGTTACAACAAAGCCTCTGACTTCTCTGTTGATAGTTTCCAAGCAGTTAACAAAGGTTAGGTTATCAAGGGTATGACAAATAGCCTTATTATGTATAAGGAGACCCCATTAGGCAAGACAGTCAAACCTCTTTTATCTAAATTTATTGGTAAATCTAGACTCCAGATAAATTTGTTCTTTTTCAAAAGCACACCCGTTCTCAAGGTGAAACTTTGCAGTATTACTGAAGAACCACAGCTTAATTATTTTAGGTCCTTGGATTATCAGACCTTCTCTTTTGGTAATTGAAATGGAAGAATGAGAATAGATGTAAAGAGATGGAAAATAACTCTTGTCTGTGATGCACAGAGTTACCAGAGGGGATATTTCTGCCTTCCTGTTGAGGACAAGCTTTAGCAATGCAGCAGAAAGGACCCCACCATATCCTGGCAACAACAAGCAGAAAACAGTTGCTGTTCAGCCACACAACCCTGTCAGCCCAGTCCCTGCATTAACACCAGGACATAACTGCCCTTCCCCAGCATAAAATATGAGATAAGAAAGAGGAGGTTTCTGCTTTCTTTTGGCACCAACCAACCAGTCCCATTTACTGCTTCCTTTAGGAGAGCTGACTTCATGATCTGTTTTCTATTAACGCTGATCATGCGGAAATGAACTTCTACAAAGCTTGAGTGATAATCCAAAGGGGGGACCCTGTAATCTAATTTAGCCACCAGGTACCAGAACCACGGAAAGGGGAGCAAACACAGCACTGCTCCCTCTGTCACAACCCAGATACACACACGTGTGTGAAAACACAGGAAAGACACGAAAGGTTGAACTTTAAGGTGAACAAGTGATGTTGATCATCTCCAAAACTGATCCTTAACTGCAAAGTAAAAGGTCAGGTTTGTCTGATCAGCCAATGACTTATCCTTCCAAGTCCATAAAGAAGCCAAGTGCTTGTGTGGATAGGAAGAGAGCCATATGTATAAATACACATGATTTCTCAAAGGGCCAAGAGTTTCTGGCCCGTATTAAGTCTCTATATCTGTGATCCTGCAAGGGCAGCACTGTAACTATCTCACAGTAGACACTGGCTACAATTACAGAGACAGTTCACCCACTGAAGAACAGTTTAAATAAAATGTGTTTCTTAATGTGAAGCTGGAGAATTAGCTTAAATTCTTAAATGGTTCCTCTGCACCAAACATTATGACACAGGACCTTGCTTACTAAAAGAGGCAGCGTTGTTTTTCCAAGGGTTGTAAAATATATGTTCACTGTTTCTGGCAGGAGAGCATAAGCTGCATAAAAAAAGATAGGTGCAAAGGAAGGTACATTACTTTTTTTGTATATTTTCTACTATAACTGCATATTCTGTTGTTACATCAAGGAGTGATGAAAGGAGAGTAAAGGACTGCTCTTGCTCCCTACCCCTTCCCAAAGAAAAGGAGGGTGGGGAAAGAGAAGTGTTTTGAATTTTAGGAAGGAAACATGAAACCTAAATTCCTCCAAAGCTACTCACCCTCTAACACAAAAGGAAAGGCAAAAGTAAGGCTGGTCAACAAGGTGAATTCTGGGTGCATCTAACAAGTTATGGATTAAGTACATCCTCTGAGGAACATTAATTACAAACAAAAGTAGCAGGTCTCCCTCAGGAAAACAGAAAAAACTCCCTCCACATAGGGCACCGCTGAGGGAGCACCTTGCTCACATCAGTAGGTATGATAATTTAATCAAAAAGGTGCCGTAAAAAGTGTGCTGAGCTTCTAAAAATCTCTATTTACAACTACCAGCCCAGTCATTGCCCATGACCTTAATGCAGAATGTGTGTATTTGGTCAGGTACACTTTCCACGATGACCACCAAGGTGCCTCTTCAATGGCTGGAGTTATAGGACTATAAAAATTATAGGAAAATAACAATTTATTTCAGCCTCAGCTTAAACCATGCTGTGCTTTAAAGCATTACAAGTATTTAGAATGGACCATGCTAGCTGAACGAATGTGGAAACATACTGAAAAGAGGGAAAAGTTTCTCTTCTTTTTGCCAGCTAATTCCTGATTTTTTTTGCAAGTTCTGACACTATAAAAGGAGGCATCATTACTCAACAACAATATCATTTACTCATGGAAAGCCATATACTAGGCAAAACTGTTGGTTTCAACCTCTGCATCAGTGACAAAAGCAAAACATTCTCAGATTTTAAAAACCCCCATAACACACCACTGACTTTGGTCTGCAAGCCTACACAACTTAGGAGAAATACTTCATTCAGAAATGTCTTCACTGATACATATCTTGCAAAGTATACCCTTTAGAAAGGTATGAAATCTTTTGCAAACGTCTCATATCATACAGTCTATTAATGTAAATTATTTCAATCCCCTTTCTTAAAAATATCTCCTTATTTTTCAAAGGATGTGCCAGCTTCCAGTGTTAACAGGTTTTTCTGTCACTCTTCTTTCTATAAATTAAGTTGAAAGAAAATCAACAGGTCTTTTTTTTTTGGCTATGCATCTAACCATAGCCTGAGAACCACATGCTTTTAAAGTTATATGCTCTTATAAACTTTCTTCAATTAAATCATCCTGAGAGGTTCTTGAGCTTGTTTTCATTCCTTGAGAAAAAGAATGTTTCCTTCAGAATTTCATCAGAATATTTGTAAAAAACAAACAAACAAAAAAAAAAACCCCAGTCCAATCTCCTGAGTTTCTGTAAAAGCCTGAACTTTTTGACAGCAGTGAAATAACAGATGAGTTGGTATTGGATTTAATACATCATGACTAAAATATATTACAGAATCACAAAAATAGGGAGGAAAAGGGTCTCAATAGGTCTGACAGATATTTACCTAACGTGTCCTGAGACATTTTCAGTCGTGGAGATCCTACAGTACTCCCAACCCACGTCTGCAAAGCAACTTCTTGTGCAAATCATTCGGAAAACATCTCCTCACTTCCAGCCTGTATTTCTACTGCTACAGTTCACTGCAGCCCATGGTAGCAGAAAGCAGAGTTATACCCCCTGTATGTCACTTTTTAAAATGCTTCAGAACTCTGTTTCCACCTCTCCAAGAATTTCCAGTCTTCATTTTAAGCTTTATTTCAGAGGCCATAATTTTGAAAAATTCTCCTTCCTACCTTGTCTTAACGTCAACCTTGTGCAACCTTTTGAACACAGGGAATCCAAAACCCCAACTGTTTGTGGTCAGGGCAGATAATAAAGTTAGAAGACAAAAGATCTGCTGTAAAGAAAGAGATGTACACGACTCTTTACAGTTCCCACAGATTTCCAAGAGTTCACTGTTCTCTTGTGCTCTTTATTCCTCCCTGTCCCTTATCACACTGCCTTGTGGTCTAAGAATGATGTTTAGGATGGTTGTCTGTCACTTTGGTACCTGCCTTTACTCCCAGCAATCCAATTCCCTCATTGCCTCAGGAGAGGCTTCCTGCAGGAGACCCATGTTGAGGGTGCAGGGAGAGGAAAACGAGATAAAACTTCCGAAGTCCAGTTTTGTTTGATCACGTTCCTCACCCCATCGCTCTGTGCTTTAAGCAATTTGCCATGAAAATTAAATAAATCCAATCTTTCTGTCAGGTGAAATCTAAAAAGAATAGTTCATTCTTACTTCATATAGTAAGAATGATGAACTTTTATCAGGTTAGCACACAAGGCCAATAACCAGCATTAAGCAAGGCTTATAAAATCAAATGCATAGAAGTTAAAATCCATTTCCTATACTCTACTTATGAGTTAATTTGATTTTAATGTGAAATGAACAAATACTTGACAGCCATACAGTCAGTGGAATTAAGCCCAGAGCCATGAGACATTCTAGTTAGCTAAAGAAAAGACAGAAAGGGAGTTAAATTGCTCAGTAACAATAGCAACACTTGCAACCTGTCAGATATTCTTGTGTCTCTCCTCTATTGCTCTGCTACTAAAAAATAAAAAAAGTAATTATACATAATATATAAACAAAACTTTGTTCAAATATTTACTATATAAAGAATAAAATATAACTTTTTTCCCTTCTCCTAAAAGTGTGGTTTTGGTTTTTTTTTATAACATCACAAGAATTTACTTTACAAAGCAGTGACATTCATCACATAACACAAATTACAGAGAGACTTGGCTTCTGCTTTTCTACAGCTCTAAGAAAGGTGCTTCATACTCTGCTTCCTTCTTCTTTCCTAAGTCTGGAGTTTTATATTTGAGTGCCCTCCAATGCCAAACAGTCACAGTGAAGGGCACCACACTCCTGCTTCCAGCAGCTGGCCCTGTACACTGGGATCTATAAAAGTAGGTATTATATAAATTAAATGACTGGGCTGGACAAACAAATCGCCACCCCGTCCTTCATGTTTGACTTGAAATGTCTCCAAGAAAGACACAATGGATGTGTGTCTGCAGGCTAATATGAGTCTTAGCTACTGTCACTCTTTCTCTTGGGCTTCCTTAATTCCCTCCTGAGAAACATAAACATAACAAGTCATTCATTCAGAGGAGCGTTTGAATAGGAAATGTTTTGTGAGACGCAATTAGCGATCGTAATTTTATTCACAGCAATCTGTATTTTCCTTAGGTGAAGCTGCAGGATGCAAGAAGTAAAAGCACATAATCAAGTGATCTCATATAGCATTCTAAGCTATGTAGGTCAAGGATGGCCTGTCTCCTTAGCCCTAAAAACTGCACAGATATCTTCCCACGACTGACGGCCACCTGACATGCACATCTCGGGGAGCTGATGGTGCTCAGGGAGGAGTTCTCAGACAGACAGCAAGAGTTCTCTCCCCAGTCCCCAGACCCAGCTGTCAGTAGGGCTGCACTGAACATGCAGCTGTGTCCCAGGCTGTCCTAGTAATGTCTGCCTTAATTGTGGCTGCCAACCTCGCTTCCTCCCCCGGCTGAGGAGCGGGGAGCGCGGAGCTGTCTCGGTGCCATGGCAGCTTTGCTGACACGAGGCCACAGCCGAGAGGTTCCCGAGCCATGTGGGGCTGCGAGACTTTTCCCAGCCAGTGTGGATGCAAAAATATCCTCTGCTACCAATAGGGAGACAAAATCTTACAACTTACCACATTTTCATTTTAGGCTGTGAAGACAGTTCTTCGTGAAGGTAAAAGCTGTGGAATTTTATGGACTGAATCAGTTCTGGAGGCATTTTCTTGGAAACATCGTAATAATGGCCAAACTTTGTATATGATGCTGGGCTGGCCTGTGGAAACAACAATAACCCACTCAATTATTATCTGTCAAAATAAAACAATTAACTAGTAATCCACTTGAAAGGAATCTCTATGGTTTTTCCCAGTCAGCTTAAGTAAAAGCTTCACATAAGAAAACATTATAAATATTTACTACTAAGTTTTTGTTCCCCTGTTGACATTCTTGAACGTTCATTTTTCACACAGAATTCAACCCTTACTGTTCCAAGTTGCCTCAGATACTTAAAAGAATGTATTTCTGCATGTGTTCTAGACATATGATCCCAAATTTCAAAAGCCCAGACCCACGAACTGTGCAGACAGCTATGTGTTCCACCTCTCTGATTTTTCAGTCTCTGGGAATTACATGGCTCTACAGAAACATTTTCAGTTGACTTTGAGGTTGTTTGCCTTTATTTGTGACCAGTAAAAAACACAAACCATTGCATCCTCATATACTTAATTTAAATTTAAGAAAACAGGAAATAGTTAAAAACTACTTTAAATTTCTTTAAATTGGAATAAACAGCAGAGGTTGAGCATGACACACAATAACCATGGTTTATCAAAATGAAGACACATTTTCCTCAGCTCTCAATTTTGGGTATATCAAACATCATAAAACCCCCCAAATATACACCTGGACAGGAATTACACATTTTGAATGTGTTGTGCTAGTAAACAGAGGAAATGAATGCACATTTTTGTTCCACATTAGTGGAGTTCAGCATTCAACCTGCACATTGTTTGAATTCCACATGTAAAGTTAACCCCCCCCCAGATTGTTATCATATGCAATATAATATATGCAATATTCAAGTACAAGCTTACAAAAAATATATTAAAATGTTAGGATTAATTACAACAATTTGATTTCGGGTAAATATTTTGAAATTATTTGACTAATAGATGTTAGGCCTGGTTGGTTATCAGTGCATATAAATAATAACAATGATACAACATCTTTCCTACAAAAACAATAGAATAACCAACTAACCCCAACCTTTAACAAAACAAATAATTAGTTTTTAATTAAAAAAAAGCCAATAAATTGATTATGTCTATCTAGTCATAAGAGGCAAATCAGTTTTACTAAAAAAAGACAGAAAACCACATTCTAGAAGTCGGTGTTCCAATTTATTCATTGGTACCTGATTTTTAAAGTAGGCAGTCCAATAAAACATAACATTCTATCGACATTTAAATATTTCCCATTGTAAAATGTAACTTTATTGAAGACAAGGATTCTGAAAGCAATTTAAACAGGGGCTGTTCTTTGGCCTATAATCTATTCTTTATCCGGATTACAGATCAGAATGTTTTTACTGCAATCTCTGCCAGAGCTCATCTTTTTATTGTGTACTTCCAAGCCCCCTTAATGTTTTAGAAAGGCCTTGACTAACTGAACTTTGATCTGATGTCTTCATTGAGAAAAGCTCCAGGTTGCCCATTTCAGATGCAAATCCTCGCTGAGGCCCAATAGAGTTTAGTAAAGACAGCAAAAAAAGAAGAAACAAGAAGTTTCCAGGATCCTCTTTGAGAATCCTGAGGCACATTGGTGTCCTTAATCCACCCCGCTGCATGGATTACGGTAGGTGATAACCCCTCTCGATTCAAAAGAATGAGCACAGCGCCTACAAACTTGGGTGGAGACTGGGATTTGGGATAATAAACCCACCATGCAATAAAAGCTCAGTCCGTGTCAGAAGCCTGTGAATAGCCCTCAATGTTGGGCATTCCCAGGCTTAGCAGGGAAGCTTGCAGAAAGCCTACCTGAATCAAGTAAGCATGAATAATCTGCCCCAGCACAATGACCGTGGAGAGCGCCAAGCAGAGGCTTCCCGCTCCTCCTCTCGAGTTTGATCTGATAAATTTATTAGCAGGTTGCAAGGCTCCAGTCAGTTCTTTCCTGGATTTTTCCCGTTTTGCACAAGGAGAAATGCACTAAATTGTCAGTGAGCAGAGCGGGCTTTTATGCTACCATCTGCTGTTAATGTTTCTAATTGCGATCCTAATGTGCTAGAAACCTCAGATTTGGGATGAACCAAGGCAGAAAATTGATTTCATGCTGTGACAGTTTATATATTGCCCCAAGAACATAAGCAGTTCATTCAAAAAAAAAAAGAAGAAGAAAAACCCATGCACTGTCTTGCATTGCAAAACAGGCTCTCCATACACTCAAAAGTGTAAATGGAATAACCTCTGATACAGGTGTAGGTAACAAACTGGCAAAGGCACACCAGCCATAACGTGGCCCTGTCCTCTGACAGATTTCTTAGAGGTCTTCTATCTTTTTCTGAGGTACAAGGTGTGTGCAATCTGCACAGAGAAACTGTGATAGCTACGAACAGTATGAGTAGAAATGCCCCGCCTAAGAACAAAAATGAGTTACCCAGCTAGTGTATTTGGGGTCTAATAAGTGGAAAGGGAATAACTGAGCTATTAATTTACTTCAATAATAACTAAATTAAGCATCAAAGATACCACAAAGACAGTTTTTACCCTGCACTCTTACTCCATATACAGTCAGATAAGGGATGGAAAACTCCCTGCTAACATCTTTAGAGTTCTAGCTAATAGCAAAGCTATTTTCTCTCTTTCATCCTTGAAACCATTTGACAGTAGTGTTTGAAAATGCAATAGTATATTAGTTCAATCAAGTTTGGAAAATACATCTATTCGACATTGGTTTTTTTCCAGCAAAAGAAAATTTAAAGAACAAATCACAGCCAATGTTGTTAATTAAATGACAGCACTGAGTCCATTGTTGTGTGTAGCAAGGCAATATCAGATTTTTCCTCAGTGGGGTATATTCAATCAAATCAATTTAGCACAGAATCAAAATTTAATGATATCTACAAAATATTGGAAAAATATTATAAAATATTGGAAAATACTAATTTCAAACCAATTTTTCACTAATTGGAATATCCCGAGGAATTTTAGGTACAAATAGTTTGAAATTTAGAGACTTTTATTTGTGTGGTTTAGTTTTTTAATGAATTTACGTACACATAAAAATAGTGTATTCAGTTATTCAGAATGATCAGCATCCAATTACAAAAACAACAATAAAAAGGGAAACAAAAGACTGGGCATCTTATTCTGTCTTGCACAATCAATTTTCAACAATCAAGGACATGTACATGATGTATTTTTGAGAAATCTTACATTAGTGGAAGTGTTTAGCTCTGTGAAGTTAGAGAAGATGAGGGCACACCTAAGTGGATTTTTCAATACTTTTTTCCTCTTCGGTTAGAACATCAGAGCACTATTTGTCAACAAATACGCAGTTGTTTCCATATCACTGTATCAGGAGCTCTGCTGGACTTTAAACCAGACAAATTATTTTGGGGATGGGTGAGAGTGGCACAGCAAAGCTCCACAATAATAAAATTGATGAGATTCTATGATTGCCCCGGAGGCTGTTGGATTTTGCATGTCACCACATATAAGTCTTTTCTGACACAACTATATAGCCATGTCTGTGCAATTTCACAGAAAACCAAACATGCCAAGCCCTGTAAGATCATTTTGTCACATTCCAATTATGTTTTTCAAGAATAAGACTGAACTTCCTAGGCAGGTATGGCCAGACCTAAACCAGGATTTATAAACGCAGGCTAAAATGTATAGACAAAACAGGGGGTTTTATTCTGGATAGTAAAAAAGGTGGTAATTTTGTTCAAGATTGATTGTGCCACTGAATTAAATGAGGAAGTCACCAGCCATGGGAGATGGATTATCCACAAACACAACTGTAAACTCTGAAAGACTGACCACTGGGCTTGTTTCTTGTATTGCCCCTGCACAGTGTTTCGTTTCCAGGGACAGTGAAGCTGATAGAATCTCAAGTGCTTACTTTAGTTGTTATGCACATGGATAAGCAGGTCAACAGTTTGCTTCAACACAGTACTTTCACTGCAGAGATCTGAGTAAGCAGTGTTGATTAAACCTCCTTAAGTGATTTGTGTTCAACTAACTTTGGGGAAAGCTTGAAAGTGAGCACGTCCTTCAGACTTCCATAAAAAGCTATCTCACTAACAAAATCCCATGGAACTTCAATGTTTTTTACTTCAAAATTATCACTGTCCATATTAAGTTTTACAGTTCCTGCAAACTCTCAAAATCCCTTTCTTTTTCTATTTCTAGCAATTAAAAAAAAAAACAAACAGTGGTGTATCATAATTTACCCTCAGGAAGCAATCCCATAACAGTGTCCACTAGCACTTCTCTCCTCTACACTCTACTGAAAAGCACTTGCTCTTCAAATTCATCTTGAGTGCAAGAGGGAGAAACTAGGAAATGGTGATTACCTCCATTTTTGGTAAATTTTGGTAGCGCCAGGCTATTTTCATAGAATCCTGAAAATCCTCTGACTTGAGGGCTGCTGCTTCATCTCCCAGTTCCTTTCCAGAGGTATCATCAAGCAGAGGGGCTGGAAGTTCCTACAGGTAGAGAGCAAATAAAATTAAGAATGCAGAACAGAAATATTTATATTTTATATTCTAATTGATACAAACAACACAAGTTGAGCAGCATCCACACTTTTTTTTTTTTTTTTTTTTAATCTTTAAATGTTGATCTCCTAAACTATCCCATTTCTGAGACTGGGTAAGTTCCCTGCATAGTGAATTTAAGCCTATTTTAAAGTAAGATCTTTGATAGCTTCTGTAAGTCTTTCAAAAGTATTCAACAGACCACAACAGCCTACAGACAGCAGCTGAAAACCACTGCAACAGGATGGTTTGAATTTTCTCATGGATTCCTCCATGAACACAAAAACAGGAGTGAAGGGGAAGATTTTGAATCCTGGATTTTTTATAAGTTTCTAACACACACACTTTCTACCTTTGCTGTAGTGCTGCAAAAAGCAAACAGCACTGTGTGGGTACCAAGCACTCAGAATTCATGCCCTGGGTTTTTACACCTCCTGGAGAAATGAAGGGCAATCAAGTTTTCTGACCTGACTTTATTACACCTGTCTCTGTGAGCTGGAGGGCACAGATCTCTTTATCTGCTTAAAACAGATCAAGACTTACTTGAAAACTAAGCTTTCATTAATCAGTAGACTCCTGAGAGAGACCTGAGATGTGTCTCCAGGGTTAAAAATACACAGAGCTAGCCAGTTAATACCTCTGTTACAATGTATTAGGTGCGAAGACACAGAAAAAAACCAAATTTGAAAATTTTAAAGAAGAATCTCAATGGAAGCATGGGATACACACCAAACTCTGCAGAGCTTATGCTGGCCAGAAACATCCCAATGGCACTCATGGCTTCATGAAGGCAGAAATTACACCAGACAGGAGGCAGTGGAAGTTTAAATTAATCCATTTTGGGTTTAGTGTTACACTAATTCAGTATTAAAGGACACAGGACAGCAAACCTGTAAATAATTCTAAACATCATCTTACGAGCCACATGTGCTGTTTGGATTCTTTAGTGTCAACTAACACAGTATTTACAATTACTTAAAAAACATCAGAGCAACTATTTCTAATTTCAGGACAGTTATTTCTGCCTCTTTCAGAGGTTGGTCATTACATCCTCTGAGATAAGAGACAATGGAAGCCACGGAAACTTTCATAAACTTTATAACTTCAATAAAGTTGCAGAAATAAAACAACCTATATATTTCAGCAGCTAAGCAGAAGACAGAAGGCACACCACCTTTGAGCAAAGAATTTTATTTTATTTATTTTCTTTTTGCAAAGAAACTAAAGCCTGGTAATGGCTATTATGCCCAGTTACACATCCAGATTTCTTGCAGCTTATTTAAAAGATACACTCGTATGCAATAAACTCATATTACCATGGTGGTAAAATTAAGCTTTATGGGTAGGAAATCTACATGAAGTTTACAATTTTAATTTTCCAATTTTCATTAAACTTACAGATTTATAACAGTTGTTTCAGTTTATAAAAAAATTAATTAATTTTGTTAAAGTTGCATTACATCTACCCAGTAAGAAAGCAGGGAAGCTTTCAAACCACAGAAAAGAACTTCTGACAGATAGGAGGAAACGGAAACAGAACACTGCACTGAAAGGTTCTGAGAAGGTATAAATACAAACACGAGCTGACAAGCACCCCAATGCTTTTCACATACATGCAGATACAAATCCTCTACATTCACTCCTAAGAGAATTATATAAAGTATTTTTATAAAAAAAGGAAAAACATGCTATTTTGAACTGTTGACTTTATAACTCAGAAATCCACAATAAGGAGTTAATTAGTCTTATTTTCCAATTAAGGTGCTACTTTGAAAACACACTGTGAAACTGTTGTGCAGATTTGATTTCCTAACATTCACAGATGTAAACTTCCTACCATAAAAACATCTTTCCAGTGAAGGGCTGCTGATACTCAATCATCTCAAAATATTCCTCAATTATAGCAATTAAAAAACCCAAATCCACCAAATTCCATTTAAAAAAAAGAGAGTTCCGCAAAGAAACAATCCTGGGGCCACAACAACGTTTCCAGATATCTCTGGAATATCCAGATATCTCCTTTCATTCACCAAGATCAATCGGCTCCCAGGCACTACCTGAAACTTTTTATAGTGGTGGGGAGTTTTTCTGATAACAAGTGCCTGCCAGAGATCATAAAATCCTGCCTGAACATTTCAAACTCCCTGAGCTGTCCCCTGTTTCAGATACTACCACTGATGCAACAAGTTGCAACCTCACCCTGGGCAGGTATCACACCATCTGCAAAGCCAAAATCCAGAAAATGCCATATTTTCCCATTCACCTCTCCTGGAGATAACAAGAAAAACAACACCAATATTCTCTTAAAGCTATCTAATATTTTTCTCCTCTAGAATCATTGCAAATGCCTGACATTTGTACAACCGGTCCATTGTTATCATCCAATAACTGGCAAAGACAAATTTGAGACAGGGACATCATCTACGTAAATTCCTTAATGTATATTTTACAAAAAAAATCTATTTTATACTAAAAAAAAGAACAGAGGTCAAGGACAATAAGGGGTGAAAGGTTCTCCAAGTAACGCTGATAAAGTACAAGCTGCTTAAATAACACGTAACACTGAAAAAAATAGCTCCTGCCTTCCAGCGGAACACAGAACAAAACCTTCTAACGTGGCACTCTGTGGCAGGGAGACACCACAAACCCGAGCTGTTGACACCCGAGAAACTCAGCCCAAAACCACCAGGGACAGACACACCATCAGTGCAACACAATTAGGCACCGTGGTATGCCTTGACTGCTGCTAAGAACGAAGCAGATTAAGAGATCAAGGAAAAATGGTTTCACCTGAAGCTGATAAAGATTTTGGGCTGCCAGAGATGAAAACTTATCACGGTATCCACCCAAAACAGCCTTTTTTTTTTTTTTTTCCCAAGGTAGTTTACTTTTAACTTCTGACATCAGAAAGAATTTTTATTTTGACATAATAAAAAAAATTGTAACACGAGAAAATGACTTAAAGGTGACTAAATTCCCCCAAAGCAACATGAGAAAGCCATGACTCCGTGGCACATGCACCAGCTTAGGTCTGTTTTGTGCTGCCTTGTCCCTTCCTGCCCCACAAAAGGAACCAGGAGCACTTGAAGAGCTCTCCCATAGTAAGAACAATTCCTATTTCCTCACTTGCTTTTCCAAAATGCCTTTACCCAAGAACTGCCAGGCTGAAGAACATGCTTCTTGGATGTACTGTGTTCTCACCCTTATGCAAGAAGCAATTTCACACAATGCACTCAGATTATTTAAGACATTTCTGGGGCCATGAGGTCTCACAGCCCTGCCATTTCCTATCCCAACACACCCTATCCTAAGCAAACACATCCTGAATCATACCCTTGTATATGCTGGCTGTGAACTACAAGGGCTCTTAGTAGGCTTTGTGCATAATTAGCTGCAATCTGGAAAAGGTGGTCTGCCTTTGGAAACACCTGCTATTTTGAAAACCAATTGCCTGAGCTCAACCTGCTACGTTAACTCAGTTAAATACATTCCAAGACGTTGTACTTAAGCACAAATAGGGGGAAAAAAAAATTCCAATCTTATTCAAGGTCAGAGCGTATCTGTAATAGGAACGAATTTAACATAAAGAACACCAAACAGAACTAGTAAAGATTGTTTACCCCCAGATTTGCATGCCAACGTCATCACTACTCTCCCAGCTTCTGTTTGTCCTCTTTTCCCTGCCATTCACAGTAAACTCCAAGGAAGAGAGGCAGAACATGCAGGTGCAGTTTGAAGCTGGAAGCCAACACGCCTTCATCAGCCTGCCCAAAAAACTAAACAAACAGAACACCCAGGTGGTCACTAATGTGGGTTTTTCCTTAAGATGTACTGATTCATGCAGCCCAGTCCTCAACTTCCAAAAAAAACCCCAAAAAACTTTCACATTTCAACTAGAACTTTGTACAAGCACGTTTGGAAAAAGGGAGAGAGCTTAAAATTGCTCAGTAGGCTTGGGACTGGAGAGAATTACACACATAGGTTATATAAACCTGCTTTATGGGCAATACTGGAAATATTGAAATGATCCACGTGTTTCTTTTTATCTTCATTATTCTCTTTTATTCTTCATGATAACTAGAAGGGGAACAAAAGGCCTCCCCTTCCTCTGACACTGATAATGAAATGCTATTCTTTGTTTCAAGGAAACAACAGTTTCCACACCTGACCATGCCCGTGCAGAGCATCTAAGTGACAAAAAGCCTCCAGGTGTCATAAAATAGGTTTATTCTCCAAGGTAAAGGCTGGCTGGTTGGATAGGTACTTCACTCTTCAGTGCCATGAAAAGTTTAATCACTGTCCAAGAACTACAAGGCATTCTTCAGTTTCCAGACTGTTCTTTACTTCCAAAATTTCAGCCAGAATTTGGAAATAAAAAGCGTTATCTAAACAATGGGCTAAGAAAAGGAGAGTTGATTTATCAGTCAACAATATCTCTATTTAATCTATTTTTCTTTAAAAACATCTCACTCCCACATCATTGAAAAGCTTTGGGACTGAAAAATTTGTGGCATCGGCGTGTCAGCTCCTGAGAACTGTTACATTCTCCCAGGCTAAAAAAAGACAAATCTTTCATAAGGTATATAAAAAAACAAAGCAGGTAGCAGTGCATTAGTTAAAAAAAAAAAAAAAACAACCACCATACAGCATTTCTAGGGGTCAACTAAAATACAAGTCTTTGCTATGCAGCATGAACACACAAAAAGGCAGACAAGTGTTAAAGTTATTAAGGGGAGTTGGGATGGAGAGAAGAAAGCATGCTGCTGTTTTTAAAAAAAAAAAAAAAAAAGTTTGGGAGAGAAAAATGGTTTTCCAAAGTGCTCACAGTAAATGACAACCCAATTAAAATAATTCCGTTTCCTGCAAACCAAGCGATGAAGGTTTTACTGCAAACATGAAGTGCTGCATTTTGGTAATAAACCTTTTATCTCTGCAATAAAGCAGTGTACAACCTGTGTCTGCCAGCAACGCAGGTCTTCCCGGGTTTGCTGCCACATTACTTTGCCTGCCTTGTTTTGGCAGATGCACGAAGCAAAATCAGATTCTAACAGTTTGACCTCTCTCACTTCTTACGCTCTCTAGGGGATAATAAAATCCAAGATACAATCCCACAGCAGTTAATGAAGCTTAACCTCACACCCTCTTAATTACCAATGCATTACACCAACTATAGGCATCATACTCCTCTCTAAGCTATTTTACAATTCTAAAGAAGTACTACTGTGCTATTATTTGGCAACATAATCCAAGCTGTATGTGAAATCCCTCTTATATCAAATCCTTTGATCCTCACGGGTTTCAATAACTGCATAATTAATAGTACTTCAGAATTTAAAACATTATCTACTGATGTATCAATAAGTGCGTTGTTCACATGGGTTTATGCAACCATTTCGCACCGCAGTTGTTATCACAAGCACGACAGAAGGAACTGGAAATGATATTAAGGGGAGTACAATTCGCTGTTGATCTCTAACTGCAACAACATTTAAGTAGTTTAGATTCACTTGAATTTAAGGCTCTTTTTCATTATGGTAATTTTTTGAATTTAAAAGACACCAGATGGTACACCAGGAAGGGTAAATATTTTCTTTTCAATAATGTATTATATGAGTGTCAGTTTAAAGGGCCCTACTCCCAAAAGGAGGGAGGATTCTATTCTGATTGTAAATACTTGTGAATACAGGGTTTATTGCTAAAGAACATAAATGACTGGATACAGAATTTTTCTCCTTTCAGTAGCCCTTGTACAACAATTTATTTCCATCTCCAGGTAAAGCAGTTCTACAGAAACTTTTCTCTGACATTCAGAAAGACCAAGTCCACCCAGGAGAAACGAGAACTCTGGGAAAAGAAAAGGGAAGCACTGTTCTTCTATTTTTAGGGAATAAAAAAGGTTAATTGCAAGTACTCTAAGGGGTATTTTTTTTAACCCATGAGAATATATTCTCTAGTTCATACACACAGAAGTAAACTGTACAGCCAAGCCATACAACTCTTTGCTGTAACTTCCTTGCATTATGGCTCCATTTCAAAACACTGAAACCCAGGAATGCAGGAGAGACAAGTAGATGATTTTTTAAAAACAAAATTCATCTTCTTCCTCAATCAGTTCACGGATGCTTAAGTATGTAAAAGATAAACACATCAGGCAATGAGATAATAGAAGAAGTAACATGAAGAAACTTAATGAAAATGAGAGTGCCCTTGTCCAAAGTCCTGTAAACTCTGCTGCAGTCTATAAGGCAGTAGCCTAAACAGATTTAATAACAGCATTATTCATTAAAATCTTCAGAGTTGAGCACTGTAAGCAACAGTTCATTAATTGAGCAAATCAGCTCCACAAAATCACCAACCAGATTTGTAAAATAGATGATTGTGAACACTGGAGCCTAAACAGTTAGATTTTGTCATAGTTATGATACATTTAACAGGCTAAGTGAGATGTGTGCTTAAAAAAACCCCACAATTTCAGAACTAGGATGATGAAAGAAAATATCCTAATAAACAGACGAGGATTGGTAGGTAGAAAACTTGAAATTTAAGCCACACATTTATTTCCTCTGGTTCTGGAAAAGCTTTTTATAAGATTGGTCTGAACTTTTGACAAAGCTTTACACTTTAGAGTGTTCCCAGAGTGGGTACTGTTTTAAAGGATTTAACTCTTTTTCAACAGAAGCAATTACTTTTTTCCAAGTGTCCTCTTTCACCCTCTTACAACTTCTCTGTCAAGTTTACAACACAGTTCTTAATGCAGAAAATTATACAATACAATTAAAATATCTGCATTTTAACAAAGAAAAACGTAAAAAAAAGATATTCCATCTACCCAGTGTGCAAGCAAGAGAAGTAAACAGCTGAGCAAGAGCTACACAATTCAGAAGTTAGTTTTCAACTCAGACAGCTGACTGGTTCAACCCCAGTCTTTGTGGTACCAGGAGACTTCAGAAGGAGAGATGGGTGTTAGAAAATTCACTTCTTCTGTAACTGCAGTTGGATTTCTGTGTGTTAAGGGATATCATTTAACAGCATGCAGCAGCTGAATAGCTGTAACAAGTTCGTGTATTTTGAAAATAAAATCAGAAAAAAAAGAATAGGAATGTAGTCCTATTTGTATATATATTTCCACCTTTCAAGTTGTTACACTTTTAATTTATGTATCATCTAAAAATGTCAGATGAGAGGAAAAAAACCCTCTTGTATTCACACACAGCTGCTTTGCCAAGAGCAGAGAGTGAAGGAGGGGAAGGAATCAGAACAGTGCTCTCTGAAAAGGGAAGCCTGGTCAGCCCTGGCCACCAGCCTGATCATTTCTTCCAGGTTTGCATTTTCCCTTTTCACAAAAGCAGTGTTTTGGAATCACCTCTGTGAGGGAAAACGTAAGCAACCATTTCACACGGTTGCATGTAACTGAATGACGGAAGAAACTGGAAATAATGTTAATGCCAAATCTGACGTAATTTTATTATTGAATGTATTTTCCATTTACCAGTGCAAACAGCTTTATTCTATGATCAGTCACAGAAGTTGTCACATAATTGCTTATGTTATATACTGCTCCCAGTATTTATACCCTTACAGTAAGAAGCTGCCTTTTTTGAAGAATATAGAATGATCAGAAGTGCTCTCAAATGTTTAAAATACTTTCTAGAAACCAGCATGCATATAGGTCTGTAGGTTTTACCAGAGGTGTATAATTTTTGAGCATTACATCTTAATGCCAGTTTCCTGAAGGAGCTTTGACTACAAAAGGCATGAATATGTTTTCAAAGGATGATGGATAAATTGGTGGGTGGTAATATAATATATCTTAGGCAGCTGATCAGGGCTTTTTATCCTCTGCTTGTCTTTTAGTTATACACAATTTCAAGATAATTATGGTCTATAAGAATGTCTTTTCCCCTTCCTACTAGCAGCAATATTTGTCTTGGTTATAGGTTCAAGAAACTTCCAATCACATCACAAAATTGGAATAGGGCAATTATGGCAGAGAACTGAACATACAAATAGACTGACCACACAATACAGACATTTAATATGGACAGTTAATGAACTGCCTTTATGTAATACACCAGTTAATTAAAATACTAGCTATGGAATACATCGAATCCATACTTGAATTTTATAAAATAAACCCCAAGCATAATGTGTAATTCAGGTTGATATGTACCACGTCTATGTTGCCTTTCCAGTAAAGAATACAGTCCAATCAGATAACGAAAATAAATTACTAATCTCATTAAATAATAATCTCATTAACTAAAATGCCACATTATTCAATGGTCAGTTGGGGAGTCAATGGCTTGATTATCAGTTACTGAAAACTAATTATTATTAAGAAATACAGCATGTTCTTATGTAATTCATACTTAAAAATCAACTGGTAACCTATTTGTTTAGGCTTCATTCTAAACCACAAGAACAAATGATAAAAATCTCACTCCTAAAGGAACTCTCTTTATTTTCAAGATCATTAAAAAAATAAATTGGATTTTTTTCATAATACAGTCATATAATTTCATTAAGAATACACTTCTTCCTGAATATTGAATATTGAATAGGTAAGGCATAGAATTTCCCACCACTAGATAGGAAAACAGAAAAGTAATCATTTTGTCCAGAAATAGTCTCTGAAGACACTGAAGGAAATAGCCAGACTTCACTTGATGCAGAAGTAATCAGTAAATTATATGTTCCTTCTGATATTAGAAAAACGCAGCCTTAGAAAGACATAAAATATTTAATAAAATTTTGTAAGATTATCCTCACACTTCAGCATTTTTTTGCACTGTTGATCAGATTTTTTTCCCTTATATAATTTTCTTATAACAGAAACTATCAGTGTTTGATTAGCAGTCCCCTGAAGTGGGAAAGGATCCTTTCTGCATGACCTGACCCAAAGCTGACCACATTCCCGAGCACAAAAAAAAAGAGTCAGAACGAAATAAAAGTGCAAAAGGAACTTATAAAGATCTTAAATGGTATTTTTATTCTCTATAGGAAACTACAGTAGATATCTACACAAACTGTGCACTGTTTCCACCAGAACACACTGGAAGTCCCTTAACTACTCTTCCCGATAGGCCACTCAAAACTGTCAAGAGTTGGGTTTACTCAAACCATTCCACTAATCCAGCAAGTCTGTCTGGTTCTCATCCACAACCAAAACAAAGGACAAGCTGGCTCTACTTATCAAAAGCAATGAGTCTTTATTTACCTTCAAGATGTTGTCAGGATGCTCCTTAGCAGAAGCGACAAACAGGTCGTGTCCACAGACAATTCCCTCTGCGAGAAAATACTTGAACAACAAGTTGGAGTAGAGACCGTATTTATCTTCCTCTGTGAAAACAAGAATGGTTGGAGTTTGATTTTGTTGTCAGATAAATCACCCACCTGTATGTATGAATTTTATGGGTTAAGGGGATGGGGTTTGTTAATTTAGGAGGATTATATTAATACTTACATTCTCAGCACTTAAAATATTAACTTGCCTAAAATATCTATTAATTGATGCTTTTCAAAATCCAGCCATATTTGGGCATGCTAAAGCTATACAGAGGTATCATTTATTACAGAGACATTCTTCCATCTGCATTTCTTTCAGAGCTGTGAAAACCACAAACCCAGGGAAACCCAATGTCTATGCTGAGAAAACAGGTCATTTGCAACACTGTTTTTGAAAGGTAACCAGAGCAAAAGCAGGGACACGCTCAAAAGAAACAGGAATTTACAGTTTGAGAAATGAGGCAATGCTTGTTAAGAGACATTGTGAATACTGGCCTACTGAAATGAAAATGCAAACTCCCACTGACTTCAGAAAGGTCAATAATTTCGTTCAGCTTCTTTATTGCAAGTTAAGTTTCAGAAATTACCAGAATTAGAAAATCTTAGTGAACTTCATACAATTAAAACTTACCATAACTTAAAGTTATGGGGGAAGTGAATGAGTAAATAACAACTGAAATCTGAACCACCTCTGATGTTCCTTACTTTTAGGAAATCCCAACATCAGCAGTGTTAATGGCAGCAAAAAAAGTTTCAGAAATATAACTACGGCATTCATTGCTCCTTAACATTTTAGATTTAGTTGTAATTCATACCTAAAAAATATATTACAACTTCAATATGTATGAAAATATAATGTTTTGGAATTTAAGAGTCAAAAAGGCTAAGATTAACAAGAAATTCAAACCACAAGTATTCAAAATCACTGGAAAAGAAGTAGTCCTCCAAGAGATATTCCCCAATATCTCCATGGGATATTAGGTAAAACAGAATTTATTTCCTGCTTTTTTTTTTTTTTAATTTCACTTTTAAATTTAGTATTTGGGATACATTTAAAATTTGGAAGGTTTGTATTTTTAATTTCTTCTTTCTTCATAATAATAACCCCTAAAGATACAGTGTCAAGATTACATATTTTGTTGTAAGGAGAAATATTTATTTAAGAGTTTCCCTTTCATTAAGGGGTGCTAATCTTCACCTATGAAGCTCTCAGTTTACAAACCAAAGGCCCTCTAGAAATCAAAGTGACAGCATGATATCTACTTCTTTGTTTGTTTGTTTGTTTTGGTTTTTTTAAATTGTCTGAGCTACCTGAAAAAAGCCACCCTGTAATCACATCACTGCAGCAGATGTCAGTGGAGAGAGACAATTTTGTTAGACCTCCCTCTCTTCAAAAAAAAGAAAAAGAGGAAAAGGAACACTCCTTGGGTGCTCTGGAAGGATCCCCAGCTGTGATATTTATCATCATCCTTGGCAAACAAAAAAAATCTTGGTTTATCAACTTTTATCTGCAGGATAAAGTTCACCTTCTTCACCATTTGAGGTGTAGAAAAACTGAGTTGTATTGTATGCAGACAGCACTTAACTGATATTTTATGGAATTTAAGCAAATATCTAGTTCAACTGTTTCATGGTTGGTGTATGTGCAACCATACAGTCTTTGTGGATCATCATTTTTGATATAAATTATTCCTTAGAAAGCAAACAACATGCTCAGTTTTGTGCCAAACATAACACACAAACTCCATAAACCGGTGCATAAATGTAAGAAATCACACTGTGTGCTGATGATTATTTAACTAAACTAGGAGGAAGTAAGTCTATAGTAGTAAAGAAGAATTTTCACTCAAATTTTATTTGAAATGCTGAAATGTTAAACTGTGGAAGCAAAGCAATGAGGAACAGGGATATAAACCCTTTTACTGACTTAATCAAGATGATAATTAATTTCAATGACTCATTGACTTATTTGTAATATAAGAGGACTAGAGGTGTTCTTACACTGCCATACCCAAAACACATTTTGCAAAACAATAAGGCATTTTTAACGCAGCAGATCAAAGATATTCACATCCAGTGTAAAGACACACCATTTCAGCCTTTCCTTTGGTTTGCTTACACTGATTTTCATAACGGCAAACTTGGAGTGAAAATAGGAAATTAAGTATTGGAGAGTGATCTAAATATAAACCACCTCATAGTCTGCTACAGTACTCTAAGGATTAAATGTGTCTCAGAAAGCCTTTACAACCAGTGTATCTGGAATTGTTAAAGTCAATGCATCTGTAAGAATCCCTCAGTTCTTCAATTTGTCAGATAGAGGATGGCTTTTTATTGATTCATTTCTAGGTCACTAAACTTTTGTGGTATTCAAAAGATCTAAAGTGCACCCATATGGGGCTTTTCTGATAGTATCCATTGTCCCCTGCCTTCAATAGTTAGGTTACTATTCAAACCCACAGGAGTACAGCTCGCTTTCTCCTTGTAAATAAACAAACAAATCATTTGGCACAGGTACCTCACTGATTATTTTCACGGAATCACGGAATGAAACACTTTTCTGGTAAGGCTTGGGCTTACTATTTTGATGGCTAGGGGTGAATTTTCAACTGTCACCTTCACTTTTCCAAGATTTCCAAAAGAACCACCTTCATTCTGCACGTGCAGGAACTCAACACTTTGAGTTCCTTTCAGTCAGGCAAGCACTTGAGACAAACCAGCCTGGCCCAAATTCTCAGCCTGCACAGCAAAGAGCTGTCCCATCAGCAGCCTCCATCGTGAACTTCACTTCCAGCTAATAAGGCACATGACACAAATCAGACTCCTGCAGCTGCACACCCTTTTCTGGGCCCAGTCACCACAAGTCACCCAGCACCTCTGCAGCTTTTCTCTGATTCTTCCTGAACAAAGAGTGTTCCACAGCTAAAGTAGCAGGTGAGTAACCAGTGAAGCGTAAAACTACACGAGGAGAGGAGATTATTTACCTAGAAGTTATGCATATTGTCTCCGGGACAAAAACCTCCTCTGATCCTACAGATAAGGACATAAATAAAATAGTTTATTGTGATTGTTACCCTTTGGTCTCCCTTCCACAGCAGCATTCTTTCATGGCTGGAACAGTCACAAAGGAAAAAGCAGTTCTGTCAGTAGGACTGCAATGAATTCCCAACATATACCCACGTGGAATACTAAGGATAAAGACCAGTTCCTATTTATGGCTCTTTTCACCACTACACTGGATAAATAAGAGACATTCTCAACACCTTTGTGTACAGACTGTCTGTAGCAACCACTCAAAGAAATTAGGTGTAAAATTTTAAGGCCCTGGATTTTATCTGGACACTGATATCACTATGGCACTGCAAATCTATAATTTACCTAAAAATTGGGGGAAAAAATCGAATTATAAGAATTGATACGTAAATATGTGACTGATACGTAAACAATAAAAATGTCTCTAACCATAACCACCCCCTCTGCACAGAGGTTTTCATGTTTCAGGAGAGGGATACAGAGTAAGCTCTAGAACTTGAGGAGGAACAAAAAGTCAGGAACAAAACCCGCCATAAGGTAATAAATACATAAATAAATACGATCATATTTATAACACCTGGCTTTTAAACATCATTTAAACAACATGGAGGTCTTTGAAAAAAAAGTCCAGCAGTAATTTGTAGTATAATTGCTTAAAATGGTGGGACTGTAAAAGGGAAAAATAGCACTGCAACAATGTAATGTACAGGCAGCTTATTTTTTTCCCCTCTGTACAAAGTCTAGACAGGTTGCCCTAAAGCTGCCAAAAGCCTGTCATGGCCTATCAGTATTGATAATTTTTTTCCACCAGATAGTTCTACAGTGGGGTCCTGTGACCTAAGGTGTGTCTTTCTGTGGCTATGAAACATCTCTCTGAATTGCTGCGGGTTACAAGACGCGATTATTTTAATAATCTGAAATTCCAGTTAAAAGATACTTTTCTAATGTCCACGTTTACTAAGCTGGAGGGGATATAGTCTGTGTCACTTGCATTTAATTAGCACATGCCAAAACAGGGTTGTCAAACATCTAAGTTACAATATTTGGCACTTGGCCATACTTCAGGAGGGCGAGTTCTGGTAACTGGTATTTTGTAGAATTATATTCAGCAAATCACTGTTTTGTAACCTCTCTCGAGATTATCTTTCTCAGCTTTAAAAAGAAGATACACTCAGTTCTATTGACAAGGGAAGAGAGCTCTTACCAGTCAGGTTAAATTGCATGTCTAACAAAAATAATAGTGGCTAATTAAAGTAGCTGAAACTGCCTCAAAGGCTTAGAATGTACAAGTATAGACCTGCTTTTAACCAGACATCTTTAACTTTTAATAACTGACCTCAGCTACCAACCAAAACCCTCCTACTGATAATCTTTAAAACATTTAGCTGGCAGTGACCTTGTCAAAACTTAAAGGTAGGTAAGAATAGGTTCTCATACAATACCCAGGAGAGATGTATTTATTTTGAGTGGGCTGTAACTCACCACGCAGAACGTGTCACATGAACAAGGCTTATGTTTAAAAACATAAAGTAACATCCTTCTGGAAACTCTTCCCCTGGCTGCCAAAACAGACACAGAACACGCTGAAGTGTTTAATCAACAGCCACACAACTTGTTTTGGAAGGGGAGGTTCTTCTGGAAAGCTGAAAGTGGTCTCACGTTTCTATTGAACAACCTGGTTTGATGGTGCCACATCAGAATGGCTGTTACAAGCCCACCAGAGGAAGATTTTTTTGAAAATAAAGTACTGGTTAAAATCCTAAAAAATCCTTGTTACATGAACAAAACCAAAGCTTCAAGCTCCTCTAGTAACCGGGCTCTGGGATGAGATTACCATATGCCTCAGCTCTCTAATTCTCATGTAATCAAAACACTATCAAAAGAATATACTATAGAATTAAGTTCAACTGAAAATCACGGTGCTCTTTATTAAGAATTGAGTTTAAAAAATTGTGCACTTGGATTTCAAACAATATTTTCCAGTCTTAGCAAGTAACCTGTGCCATTACCACATCTCAGAACACAACAGTTAAAATAAATATTTTAATACCCTGAATCTACTATTATTTGGTTAAATTAACCAAGATAATGTGTCAAATAATGAAGATGAGCATTTAATTTGCAAAGGGAGCTAAGCTAAAAGTAATGCAATTTATTCTTGCCTTAGAGAATGTCGAAGGAAGGGGGAAGAATTTAACCTTTTTATAACACTTGGAGTACAACACAGAAAGATCTTCCTAGGAGGTTTATCACTGACAGCTTCAATCCTGATAATATTAAGCTTGCCTAGACTAATCTCATGACAGAATTTTTTTGGTGTACTGACAGGATATCCTAACAATGCAATTACAGTTCTACCTGCACCGACTTTAAAAATTAATCTAAAAATTTCTAGACTAATGAGTCACGAATAAATATAGCTCCCGCTTTAAGACTTCTTGTATCTAATTACACGTTCCAAAATAACATAGGTCTTATTTTGGGGGGGAAAATAATTTAGTTTTCAGATGTGCGAGAGACGTTCTCCTTCGTGCTTCTGTGAAGCACAGTTTAATATCAGATCACAAACACAGAACAAGGTAAGGGTAAGGAAATCAAAACCTACCAACCACAAGCCATCTCTTCCATTAGAACACTGACCAAGGAAAGCAAACAGCTTTTCCCTTCCATCACCCTGCCCCGTGTCCACTGCTTTTCACACCCACCACTGCTCCAGAACAACTGCTCCTTTTATTTTATTTAATGACAATTTTCCAGCTAGTGTGTTCATTTGATACCACCCGGTTTTGTCTACAGGAACTGGCAGCAAATATTGTCATGGGACGACGAAACAAAATTAATCCAGTCTCATAATCTCTGATCTGTGTAAATTATTACAGGATACAACATTCCTTTTTGACTTCTTCCTTTACCACAGCGAGATTGGAGCTCTTCTCCATCTGAAAATGGCTTGAATTAGGCAATGCCAGTTATTTCTTCTGATAGGCAACTATTCAAATTACTTAACCTGCACCACAACATACACCCATTTATATACATCAGGTAAAAATCAACATTTTCTAAGATTCAGTGACACATCAGTAACTGTCTCTAACGATGGATAAGATGCAGGAATAAAAACTACCCTTAAAGTAACAAGAAGTCATAGTAAGAGGAAGAGTAATTAGCTTAGCTTGCTCAGTGGCAAACAGAAAATGTTGTTCAGCCTCTAGTGCAGGTTGCACCAACCCTATAAACACCAGAAGATAAACACAATGTGATTCCTACAGTGGCTAAAAGAGACTTAAAAGAAGTTTTCCCCAAATCTCACCGTTTAGTTCTTTAGTGTTAAGACTAATTCCAAATACTGCAAGCATTTGAAACACTTAACCAAAATTTTAGAAACTGGAAAATTAAAAGTTAGACCTGCTGTCCCTAGGATCCTAGTGTTTTTGTTCCAGCAACTTGGGATGAAAAGGTAGTATTAAATTTGTCGCACTACTCGAGATGTGAACTCAGGTCACAGATGCAGATGTTTTCCACATCAGTGTCCCTCATCCACATCCTCACAGAAAGGCTTCCATCACTTTTTGGCTGATTCTGGCAACCAGAAGATTAAAAGATTAAACATCTTCCTCAGACAGCCAAACTTACAAAAAAACCCCAACCCTTAGTGATGGTAAACAGTCTGAATCTTACAGGAAATCAAGTAGTTTAGAAAATCTTTGCTAATTTGAATATTTTGCTAGGAAGTCCTGGAACGTGCTGGACACCATCCCTTCAAACAGAATTCTGTGGTATTCTTTGTGTGTCTAAAATTAAGGCTTTGGTTCACCTCCAGTGATTCTTGAAATGAGCAGCAGTCCACTCTGAAGGCTACACAGAGTGAAGAGACCTGAGAGTTACACTTTGTTAAAGTCTGACTTCAAAACACAGTGGAAAGCCAGACTATTTAATGAATACATTAATATATATTCTGTACTAACCTATAAGAAGAAGGGTTCCAACAGCTACGCCTCCACCTGGAAACAAAACGAAAGGAAAAATAAAGTAAGACTTCATTTTAATACCATGTTAGAGAACAATTAACTTTTCTTAGTTTATAAGTCAAAGAAAGGTGATAACGGGGAATTTAAAAATATAAAAGTGAACAACATTTTAATTACCTTTGCAATACTTACTACAATTCCCTATTATGAAATAATGATACATTACATGTAATTATATACTGCACATTACAATTACTTTCACAATATACTGTACTATCATCATTGTGGTAAAAAGATCCTGCAGAGCTCTACAGAACTGCACTCAAGTACCACAGCAGTGATGTGTGGTCTGAGCCAGCAGATTTTTCCTTGGATGGCTCCAGTGAGTAAACATGCTACAAATTAAATTCGTATTAATCACTATCAAGCGATATTCCTCTGTACCAAGAAGGATGTCAGCAAAGTGGCACGCTAAGAAGCTAGAAAATTCCCACCCAAGGCTTTGAGGCAAAATCCTGGCTCCACTGCTTTTTGTGTTGTTACTGAAAACAGACGTGGCAGTGAGGCAGGCAGGCTTTCACTGGGTGAAATCCTGGACTGATAGATCATAAACACCTAACACACAACTGAAAAAACACATACTATTAAAGTCTTTCACAGCATGTCTTGGACATAACAGCAATTCTATGAATCCCTTTACAAAGGCGGTGAAAGAAGAATTCATATTTTATTTTAGGTGAAGAGTAAACTGGTTTATAACCTGAATCCCAAGAATTACAACAGTGGAGCAATCTGACATCAGACTATTTTGTTGAACAGTCATATGACCGTGACAGGAAAATTAAAAATTCCTGGAAGTGTTCAGATGGCCACACGTAACCAGCGTTTTGCATGAAGGGAATTGCAGTATGACACCTGCAATTACGGGCTGATTTCAAAGTCAGGAGCAAACTGAATCACGCTGGCACAACATCCAAGGCTCCAGAAGTTAATTCTGGATTGCACAGATGGACTCCAGTGAACTGGATCATACATTTCATAAATTTATAAGAGTTCATTAAACTTCACTTGAAATCGATTCTTAATCTCTGCTGGTGGGAACACAAATGTCTGTAATGTTGAATCACTCAGAAGGAAGAGAAAAAGCAAACTTCTCTCCCCCAGGCCAAACAAATTGTTGCATAATATCACCTGAATTAAAACCACGACAGGATCACTTTGCCAGCCAGAGCTGTTAACGTTTGTGCACATCCCCAGGTTGCTGAAGGCCAGCTCAGGTCAGAGGACGGGCCTGACTTACATTACCAGGTGCAGTGAACAGTTTGAACAAGTGTATTCTATCAGATGGAATGCACTTACAATGGTTACATATTCATATTATAATTAGTAACAGCAACAGTAAATTAAGCAAAAAACAGGGGACAGGAAAAATAGCAGGAATACTGATGGAGTCAAAAGGAAGAGGTGAAATCTTTCGAGTTTCCCAAGAAAGCTGTTATGAACCTGTCATTCTTTCTAATTTTGCCAATTTAGTTTTTCTTTGCTGGTACCTAAGGCAGTAGCACATGTAAACAACTAAGCAAGACTTGTAACTTTCCACATTGCTACTTACAGCAAAGAGATTTAGGATCTTAAGGACAGAAACACAACAAACTTTGCGATTGTTTTCAGAGCATATCCCTGACCTTTTTTTTTTTTCCAAGCAGCTTGAAACAAAACACTCCATACAAGGCACGTGATTATTATACTATACAACAGTTGCAGCTCATTACAGAGGACTGCTTTGGCACAAACTGCGGTCTGGAAAGTAAAACCTTGGAAGCAAACTTGACCATAAAGCCTGAAAATGCAGTGCCTTAATGGCAAGAGGGCATTTGAAATCCAGCACTTGTCTAACACTTCTTTTCCAAAGGAAATGCATTTCTTAAGAGGAGTGACCAGCAATAATACAACAAGCAGCCTCTAGCTGTAGGGTAAAGGAAATTATTCCTTGTGTCTTCTGCCTTTTCCTCTCTTCAGAAGTTCCTCATTCCACCTGTGTCTGATAACACCGTGCTCACACTCACTCCTAAGCTGTATCTTCACGTCTGTAAACAATGCTGTATCTGGGTTACAGATCTGAACCAGGCAAACTTAAATTCAAGCCCTAAGCCAGAGATTTAGAAGACTGCCCTGCTGACTGTCAAAAAATACACCTGTGAAGAACACCAGACTAAGAGAGGTTATGGTAACTTCCATTGGGAATTTGTCCCCCCCCCCCAAAAAAAAGGATTGTCCTCTGTCCCCGGTGACAATAAAAATTAAATATTTTGTGCAGTCAATTATTTAACTGCCAGTGGGCAAGGCAGAAGAAGGAAAGCAACAGCAGTCTTTAAGAAACACATGAACAGCATTCTGCAACACGTTTATGAAGCATTTACACACACACACACAGAAAGGACAGGAAGGAGGCCAAGCACAACACTTTCACCAGCACAGTGGGCTCAGTCAGTAGGGCAAAGGATGGGGTTATCCCCTTTACTCTTTAGATCACATCTGGAACACAAAGTTCAGTTTTGAGACACTCAGTACAAGAAAGAACCAAAAATAAGCTGAAGTGAGAAGTAAAGTACAAGAAAGAAGTAAAGATAAACTGAAGTGAGAAGCAAAGATAAACTGAAATGAGTCCAGTGGAGGGGAACCAAGATGGGGCAAATAATCCAAGATAGTATAGATGGTCTGTCTCCAACAATGCCTAATACCAGGAACCAGTGGAAGCTTTTTTTATAGTCACCAGGTTTGGCACAAATCTTGCCTGGCCTACCCACCCAGCCCCCAGAAATCAGTGATTCAAGGGCTAGGAGCTTACCAAAGGTTTACACAGGAATATGGTTTTAAAGCTTTTCAAAGATGCCAGAATCTGAAAACTATCTAAAAACATATTCACAAGTTGCTATTCCTAGGGTTGAAAAACTTCCTTGATATTTAAGTACAAAAATTAGCAAGGTCAGGGAATTACTAAATATTTAAAAGACAAGGAAAATGTACTTTAGAGTTCATTGAAAGTGTCCTGGTTTTCCACGACAAACCACTAACTGTGTGGGCAAGTGCCTGGAAATTTAGGAGACTGCCACCACGGGAGCTGTCCACATCTTCTAAGCCACGCTGTGCAAAATCCACTGTTTACAAAAGGGAATATGAGGAAGAACTGGCACTTTCAAAGCAAACCTTCTATTTCTGCAATTAAAGGGTTTCATAAATTACACTCAATGAAATAGTTTTCTCTTAAAGGAGGAAGAGCCTTCTCCACAAGGACGCTGACCCCTGATGAAAGGGCAGACACTCACAAACAAACAAACAAATGATAAGCAGGCTGCAAAAAGCCCTTTATAAAACGGATACAACTTTTATATTTATCATTACTCATAGAGAATACCCTTAGGAAAAAATAAGTGGTATATTCACATATCCACGTACTCCGAGGATGAATGAACTGAGCTAAAGCACCTAAACTACCTAAAAGTACTTGAGGTGCGTTGATGCACACTACAGATGCACTTAGGGAGCAGTCAGTCAAAGGATCAGTGCATACAGATCAAACGGGTGAAATTAAGTAGTTCCCAATCCCATAAAGGTGCCAGTTCACGCCACAGGTGATAACACAGCGATAGCCACAGCAGCTCAGTCCGGGGAGGGACTCTCCTGACACTGAGAGCAGGCAGAGGCAGAGGCACAGCCTCGTACCAAGCTGAGCTCCTCGGAACGGGGCATTCCCACGCTGCAGCCGCGACAGAGCGCCCAGTCCGACACATCCCACAGCGGAGAGCCGCTCCTACACCCAACGCGTTAATGCAGCGAGCGCGGCTCCCAAACCCGAGCCCTGCCTCGCCTTTGCCGGGACAGCGAGGGCGGAGCGGGACGCGCTGCCCGGGGGGCTCCGGGCACGGCAACCAGCCCCTCCTTCCCGGGGAGCGGACCCTGCCTTGCCCCTTCCTCCTCCTCCTCCTCCCCACCCCGCCCTCCCCCCAGTCCCGGGAGCTGCGGGAGCCGCCGCGGGGTCACGGAGGGGAGCAGGGCCTGGCACGGGGGAGACAGGGAGGGAAGGAGGGAGGGGGGCAGCGCCGGGTCCCGGTCCCGCTCCCACCAACCTAGCACAGAGTCGAGGGAGGGCAGCCCGCTGGAGAGCAGCAGCTGCCCGTGCCGCAGCGCGGGCCGGGTGCCCGGCAGGCCGCCCGGGCGGGCTCCGGCCCCGGCGCGCCGCTGGAAGCTGGTGCGGCCCCGCGCCCCGCCGGCCGCCGCCATGTCGGGTGCGGGCAGCGCCGGCGGCCCCGGCCGGGCACTGCGGGAGGGCCCCGCGCGGCGCTCTGCGCCAATGGCAGCTCGGCTCCCGGCACCGGCAACCAATGGGAGGCCGCGGTGTTGGCGGGTGGCGGGCGGGAGGGGCGGCAGGGCTGAAGCGCCCGAGGCGAACGCGAGGTGAGAGGTGTGAAGGACGGGGCTGAGGGGTCTGAGGACGGCTGGGGAGTGTTGAGGGGACGGGGGCTGGGAGTGTTGAGGACGGCTGGGAGTGCTGAGGGGACGGGGCTGGAGTGTTGAGGGGACGGGACGTGGGCGTGTGAGGGGACGGGGCTGGGGTGAGGGGACGGGGCTGGGGGTGAGGGGACGGGGCTGAGGGTGAGGGGACGGGGCTGAGGGTGAGGGGACGGGGCTGAGGTGTGGAGGGGACGGGGGCTGAGGGGTGAGGGGACGGGGCTGAGGGGTGCGAGGGGACGGGGCTGAGGGGTGTGAGGGGACGGGCTGAGGGGAGGGGGCCGAGGGCGTGACGGGCCGGGGCCGACGGCTGGGGCGCGGTGCGGGTGCTGCGGGGGGTTCCCCCCCTTCTCCCGGGGGTGTCCGCGGGGCTGGGGGCGCAGCGGGGCGAGGAGACGGGCTGCGACACCCTTGAGGGTATCGTCCCCTTCGTAAAGGAGCCCGGGAGGAAGAAGCGCTTGTGAAACGTGTTTTAACGCTATTGCGTGTGAGGTGGGATGAGTGAGTACGGTCGAGGGTCCCCGGCGTGTTTGTAAACAGCCGCGGACACGTAAATAAACGCGCAGTTTAACACCGTAACTTGGCAGCCGAATTTCGCATCAGTGTGGTGGCCCCGCACCAAGAGCTGTGGTAGGAAAAGTTAAAGACATTAAAGTTTGTCTTCTGCTTTGTCAGTGAACGCTCTGTGTTGTAGTGCTCTGAATGTGAGAGAAATCCCTGTCGGTATAAAGGGTAGCCACTGTCACAAGTGTTCTTATATTTCTTCTTCGTCTGTTGGTGATTCAGGTGCGTCCCGAGCTGCTTGAAGGCATTTGTGCACAGCAGAATGTAAAAGTGAGGTTCTGGTATTATAATTCTTCGCTCTCACACTTTAATTTCAACGAACAGCTTTTGCTGCCATTGTAAGCCACGTTTTTGAACACCTGCGGTTCTGTTTATATTAATAAGGGGAAAAAAAAAAAGATAAATCCTCATGTGAAATATGAGCAGCTTGAAAGGGCAACAAATATGTGGGCAGTCCTGAACCTCAGAGTTTTTCCTTCATATCCAGTTGAAATGCAGGAGCATGAAGCTTTAGTATTATGATTTCCTAGTGAAATGGCATTCCTTGTGCTGCTGGCCAAGCTTCTTTACATATTAAGCAGTGATCAGTTTAAGATTTCTTGCCCTGAGTATCAATGGGTTGTCTTAATATTTTGTCTTAATGTCTTTGATAGTTTATTGTTCAGTGTGAGAAACATCTGCCTTTAGGGGAGAAGATCAAAGGGCACGTTTGAAAACATGGCAAGAGATAAAAATACCTATTAAATTTGACTCCTCTAATATCTGACTAATGGGGTTGTGAGTATCTGGAATAGGAAAGACTGACAAAAAATCCACTGAGGAACTTTGTTACAGAAGCTTCTAACCCCACGGGGATGTCTTTGCTAAAAGTCACTGCTGACCCATCCCAAAGGGAATCAAATGACTGACCACCTGTACTCTAGTCTCAGGGATGTTTTTCTTCCCCGTTCCACGCAGTTCAATTTCCCTTTGCTACTTTGGTGAAATACAAAGTATTTCCTTGCTTGTTTTTTTAAATAAAATAAATAAATAAAGTTGTATTAACTTTACAAGGCAGGTGTAAACATACACGCCCAGGGCTGAGCCCTCGCTTTGGTTCTTCCCTTTCTCATTGCAATTAAAGCCCATATAATGAAAGTAGTTTGCAAATGGGAGCTGCTTCTACCAGTGTTAGCATTTCTTGAATAAAGTGCAGGTTTACTGGAAGTCTCAGTGATTCAGGAGCTGATGTAGGAGGTCAATGTTGTAAAAAAGAAGTTGTTTCACTTCCTTTTCCTCCTCTTGTTTCCACTCCAGCAAACCCTGGTGCTTGTCAGGGCCTCTCTTGAGCTGATTCAGGTCACTAATCTGAGTTGGGACTATTGATTGGTCTTCTTAATAGTTTAATTTTATGTCGTCCTGCTGAGTTGATGCTTTATGGAAAAGGGCATAGACACACAGTGGGGGTGGGACCTTGCAGCTATTTCAGAATTTCACCTATTTTCAAACAAAGTGGTATTTTTGGTACAAAATTTTGTAACTTGACATCCTTCTAAAATACAGAGAAGCTGTGTCTTACAATGTAACTTGAAACAGGACAGACTGTTTCACATATTGTAAAAATAACAGAAAAGTAAAACCAGGTTTTTTTCAGTATAAGAAGCAAAGGTTTAAAATATGGCAGTAGTTCTGTTTGTGATGTTCACTTTTCCTCTGGCACTTTTTGACACGATGGGTACAGTTCAAGTCCTACTGCTTTAGAAAGCAGGTGGAAATAAGCTGGTTTTCCAAGTTGTTGTTTTGGTGTTTTTTTGGTGTTTTTTTTTTTTTTTTAAATTTTAACAGTTTGGTACAATAAAGCTGTACAACTTAATATTTGCTTATAAAAATACTGCTTACCACATCTGACTTTACCTGTATTTCATTTCAGACAAATAGAGAAGAAACTAATTTTATGGAGTTAGTTTAAGTATTTTTAAGTCAATGGCGTTTCATTTTCAGGAATAATAATAATAATAATAATAGCTTTCTCACTCTCTCTGAGTGATATTAAAAGTTTGCTTATATTCAGGTGTCCAGTTTCCAAAAGGTGAGTGAGAGGGCAGTCAGAACATTTGGGAAAAGGGCATGCTTGGAATTTGATCTGCAGGTATGTTTGGTGTTTCTCTTCAGAAGCTGTAGCCTGCAGAGCTGGTGAAAGTCCCCAAAACAGCGGCACTTGGAGTTGCTTTAGGTATTTGTGGTCGATCAGAGGGAGCATTCCTGCCATGGCCTCGCTGTTCACCACGTGCAGCCCACGTGGGCTGCCCTTGTAAACTCCTGGGACCTTCAATTATTGCCACCGCTGTTGTGATATTCCCAGCAAGCTGGTGCTGTTGATGCATGTGTTTTATTGTCTTTGATTGCAGTTTGATGATGGTTTTAATTGTGCCTTCCAAGATCCAGTGTGTGCTCTTGTCCTCCCGTGGCAATGAACAAAGTGCCGCTCCGTTTGGAATGAATCACATGGGCCCATTTTATTTCAAACCCTCTCAGTAATATTTTTCTGTTGGGTTTGTGTATGGGAGAGAGAACTAAAAACCACATCCCACGGCAGTTCTGATTCACAATCTTATTAAGTGTTTGCTGTTGCCTCTCCAAGCTGCTCCTCTCATCGCTTCTGGAATGTGATGGTATTAGACTGTACTGATTAAAGTTTTATAGTCCCCAAATCAGATTAGCTCTCGAGTCACCTGACCAGGCTGGGTTTGCAGTCATGTGATCCAGTGCCCTGCTGAGCTCCTGCTGGGAGCTGAAACAAGGTAGTTTGCTTTGGAGATGTTCTTAAGTATCGAACAGCATGGGGCGTGGATTATGGCTGCAAAGAAGATGGCTTCATTTTCCTGATCTTTGAACCAGCCAGAATGGGATAAGTTTGAAAGTGCGGGATCTTCAGGCCATGAGCCAACAACTGGAAAGAATGTTTAATCCTGGAAGCTCTGACACCAAAAGACCTGGGGTTTTTTTTCAGTATGAAAAAGCTTAAAGACTACTTATCCAGTCAGTCTGTGCAAAAAAAAAAAAAAGAAAAGGATTGCTGGGAGGGTTTAAGACTTACCAGTTGTATGATATTATATAAAATGTGATATGATTTTATTCAGAAAGCCTCTGGATGTTACCAAATGCATCCTTGTGGGTTGTACTGAACAACAGCAAAAAAGAATTAAAAAAATTTAAACCTGTGTCAAATTTAAACAGCTCTTTTACAATGGAAGTAAATTGGGAGCCATGGGTTAGAGTAGTAAGTGCTGAAGACAATAAATCATTTAAGAAGTTAGTTAATGTTTCTATAGCTTCAGATTATGAAATTGTACAGTATAATATTACCGAAACCTGCTGGCTTTCCCAAGTAGGGATATTGGCCAGTGGCTTCAAAACTGTACAACCCTCAGGTTTCACTGAGGACAAACTCCTGCAGAGTCACTGGAACATTCAGACATATCCAGTGGGCTTCCCTCTGGTTCCATGGGAGTGGGACCATCCACAGAGGGGGGGATGGACCAGGATGTGCTGCAGTCAGTAATCCCATAGAGCTGTGGAACTCTGCCTCTTACATTGGTAAGAGGAATAAAAATAAATCAACATTTAAAGTTTTAGAAGCTGAAACAGATTGAGAGAAACTTAAATATCATCAAGGTCCTAAAAATGACAGTACTGTAACTGGTGACTACAGAATAACTTACCACTGTGGTGTAAATGGATGCACCTGAGGTCGTGGTGATTGTTTCAAGGTCCTGTCTTGGTTCTGTATGAAAATAGTATTCATGTGTTATTTCACTGCAGTGGGAGAATAATTCATCTGAATTTTTAGTCTTAAGGCTCATTAGAACGTGGGTATGTCATCAGTAGCCATATTTTCATCATTTCTGTGATTCAGAGCTGTGACACTGTCCCTAGCAAAGGAAGAAAGGTAATTGAGCTTTTTTAGTCACAAACATTAAATTGTAGGAAGATCATCAGTCTTCTCAGCATGCACAAAGTGCCTGTGGAAGGAGCTGTGTGACCAGCCCCTGATTTTCCTTTTAGAAAAGCAGTGTATTAATGGAAGGAAGGGCAAGCCAAATTCTGTGCTTTTGGGACAAACCAAGTTAGTAAATTTGGATGAAATAACATCTGATCACTTACTAAAAACTTAAAGAGTTTTTAAGAAGGCAGTTCAGGGAGATACAATATTAGTGAGGTTATACAATTATTGTTTTCTGTACTGTTCTTCTGCTTTACAACTACTTGTGTCCTCATTTGAAATTTGAATTTGGGGTGGTAAAATAAGCCATAAAGGCCTTGCTTGGTGCTGTGTTTGGGGTCAGTGGCAGTGCAGTTTGTGGGGCTGGAGTGTGCTCAGTGCCTTGCAGGTTCTCTGCACCTCAGCATGTCATTGGAAAAAGGCACCTCTACCTATTTGATTCACTGAGTAGTCAGTGTAGTAGTAGTAGTCTCACTTATTGTTGTGTCAGCTCTATCTTTTACTTTAAACCATCAAATTAAATACCAGTTTGTGCCGGCTTTCTGTTTTAGTCCGTGCGTTTAAAACCTGGAACTCAGATAAAAAAGCTAAGTCTCAGAACAAATTCCATATATTATTTATGAGCGGGGCAACCACATTAGCACGGGGTTCACCGTAGATCATATCGCTTTCATTCCACCTTACAAGCTTAGCGGCACAAACAGAATAATCAACATATTCTTTGGCTGTCATCTGCTGCACAGAGAGCAGAGATCACAGGGAGGTTTTTCCCTCGCTGCAGCGATGGCCTTTTTTGTTCCAAGCCCCCATCTGGGAGGGCCGTGGTGTGTTATCATATGGAGCGCGGGGTTTGCTGTAATCTGCTTAGCTGCGCCGCAGTTCGGATCTCTATTCCATGTTTGTGTAATTTATAATTTTAATGAGACCACGGCTCTTGTGGGCTTTGAAATATATTAAAAGCTCTTTTGTGCATATGCTTTTGTTCTTGCTTAATAGGCTCAGTGTATTTAAAACTGATGAATTTTTATTCATGGATTTGGATGTCTGGGGATTAACTTAGACTGAATATCATTGCACTCATCTATTTGATGGTTCGAACTTTTTTTATACTTGTATCTTGCAAGTGGAGAAGACCCTACAGAACTTGTGTTTTAAACCAGCTCAGAAATAACTAATAAAATTTTACTAGGCAACGAGAAAAAGTCCTGATTACAGTTTATTTTTACTGCATAAACTCACATGAAATACAATTCTGCTCTGAAAAAAAGTACTTGAATCCATGTATGTGTGTGTATTTAGAACTTTGTAACTAAAAGCACTCTGGGAAAGCCATCAAAATTTTGGTAGAGTAATAGTAGTGACAGGCACTTGATTTGCATTTTTCTTCAGGTGATGTGAAAATGTAAATACTGAGCACCTTTTTTTCTGACTGTTGGCTTTCTCCTGTTTTTTAACAGAATTATTAACATAGAGTGTACATAAGGTATTTCATTAGAAGGTGGTGCTCGAAACTGGGAGTTATTGATGAACATACAGAGGATTCTTCGTTACTGTTACATTTTCTGACAGTGCTAAATCTATTCTTGTTTTTTGCTTTTGTATTTTTTCAAATGTTTTATGGTTTTCCTATAGTTTAATTATCTGCCAGCTTTGATTTAGTGTTTAAGATCCCATACTGTGTGACTTCTGTGTTCGCAAACCACTGTGGAGTCCTCTGCAATGATGCCATTCTGTCTGACCCCAGCACTGGGGATAAGGTTGAGACAGTTGTTTCTTTCTAACCAGCCCTCCTGATGGTGTCTCTGATGTTTTTTTACAGTCAAACAAGAGGGGGAATTACTTACCCCTCTTTTATTCCCTGTTCTTAGTAGTATTCCCAAAAATACCTTCATGTTTCTTCAAGGTGTGTCAGCACTGGAAGTGCAGAGGACGTGTGAGCCAAGGGCAACGTCGGGTTCTGTAGGGCTGTAGATTTTAAGTGCCTAATGTGAAAACTGGACTTGTAACTCCTTGTCTTATTAAACTGAATGAATTTTCAAAGGCTGCAAGTCTGTGTCTCAACAAAGTGAATATATTGAAGTTTAAGATGAACAAGTGTAGCTCAGAATACAGTTATTTGACCCCTGTGACACAGGCATGGGATATTTTCTCAGTTACCAGGAGGGTGTCTGTGATGTCTGTCAGACCTTTGGTGTTCGTCCTAACTTTGACATTGTTACAGAAAACTGTAAATTGAATGTTCCATCATCCCGGAGAGGCTCAGACCTGCCGTGTGTGACCACGCCTTTGCTCAGCTCTCTGGATTTGTTGTTCAGCAAAGATGGGTGTGTGGAGCTCCAGAGGAAGAGAGAAGCCCTGGGATGCATCTGGCCACTAACACAGCGTTTTATACAGGGGTTGGGGGATTGTTAGGAGTTGCTTCCCAAAGGTAAATAGAACCAGTGAGAACTGCTTGAAATCCGCTTTGAAAAATTGCTCATTCTTACGTAGGCACTGTCTGGTTATTTAACACCAGAGAATTGTGCTATGGAAATTCACATTTACAGGATTGAACTCCTTGTCAGTAGATGGAGGAGCACTTGATGGAGACAAACTGTTAGTGCCTAGTAGAGATAATGTGTGAAAATAATCTCTCCCAGAATATCAGCAAGCTTTTGCAGATTTGCCAGACCTAATCCAGCGTTTCCTCTAGAGTAACGCAACAGCTGGAAATACAAAGCAAGTTCTGTCTGATCTTCAGCACTGAAAGACCTCTTGAAAATTATTCCTTCTTTTGCTTTGATGTTTGGAATCCTCAGATTGTAATTAGAATGTTGTATTTATTATGTGTCTGATATGGGAAGAATCCTGATAAACAATATATCCATCCGTCACTATTCTAGCACCTAGAACATTAATTTCATGCAGAAGTTTTAAAATAATAGTTTAATGTAAACAACAGCTCAAACATAAATATTTGAAAGGCCCAGTCAGTGTGCAGTTTTTTTCTTTGGTTTGGGTTTTTGCATTTTTTTTTAAAAGTAATAATCTCAGAGTAACTCAGTGAGAAAGAGATGGTGCGAGTTATGGGATTGCCTGGTGTAGAGAAAGGTGTCTGGTAAGAAGTGGAGAATGTTAGGAGGAGAGTTTGTTATCTAAGGAAAAACTGATAAACTGTCACTAAATATGCAGTGAAATTCCAGAATTGGGAAGTGTTACATAAAGCAAATGTGACTGGACATTTTTTATGAAAGGGAAAAATCCATTTAGTATCAAGTCCAAGAATTTGTTTAACCGCACTTCCAGTGCCTGCAACTTCGATTTTCCTGTATTTAAAAATTTGGCACCATATGTTAAACTGCCTTACACAGTGCCACTGGTTTTCTGGAAATGATAAATCTGCTCATTGATTTCCTAATTTTATTATGTACACAGTTCATTGTAATCCAAGATTACAGCAAACAAGATGGTAATTTCTGGACAACCTGCGTGCGTTTCCCTCGGAGCGTGAGCGTCACAGAAGCAAAGAGTACAAAGAGAATACCATTTGTGCTATCCTCACAGGAGCTGTCAATAAAAGATGTAATAGGGGATTTAGGAATCTGGAAATGGCCAACTAATTTATGTGAATCTATTTTATTTCAGCTAGAAAGCCCGAGCTCTGTTTCGTCTGCACTGCATATTGCAGAGCACAGGCTGTCTATAGAAAACCAGGCGGCTGCATATGGATAGTCCCTTGATATCATTCACTTGCTGTGTAATCTTATTATGCAAAGTTCTAATCTTCACCTAGAATGAATGCCTCTGGGTCAGAATATAGTCATATCAGGGTTTTTGAGGTCATGTTTTGTGATCCTTAGCTTATTCTTCTAAGTAGAGCTGGGATTTAAAGAGTATTCCCCAGACACTAGCAGAGATAGGCGGCAAAACCTGCTGCCTTTTTGGAAGACAAGACCAACATGAGGTCCCTGGTAGGATTAAACTTGATTTGTAGCTGTAGGATTTTTTAACAGATGTATTATTGGACAGGGAATAGGGGGCCACCAGCACAGCGAAATTGGATCACGATTGGCATTCTCAGGGAGTCCGCTGGCTGCTAAAACAGCAGCTGCATGTGGATTTGACTTCTTTCAGGTGAAGCGACTTCCAGTCATTTGGAAAGGATGGGATGAAAAGGAACCTTGGTGATAATTTTGATGTCTGCAAGATTTAGTACCAATGTAATGGGATTATCGGTAACACCTTCACTGCAGAAAAAGCCACCTGGCGCTATAACTGGCAGCGACTGAGAACTAATCCTTTCCCATCTCTTGGATGTCATTCATGAGGCTCAAAGTGATTTCTGCCCTGCTAACTGTGATTAATTTTATAAACAAACAAACAAAAAAACCAAATGATGAAAGCACGGGCTATGTAAGGGAAAAGGGAACAGAAGACAATAGTAATTGCATTTTGCATTTTATTTGCTGCGGGGGATAAACTATACTGTTCTAATAAAATAACCAAATTGTGTTCTCTGTGATAAATATGGAGTGTAATCTTTTTTTAATCAATGTCTATGTTCAGCATAAAACCAGTATCTCTTCCAGTATAAATTTTTCAGCTACCTGCTATAGGATAGTAGGTAGTACCTGGAAGTAATTACAATAGGTTTTAGGTCACTAGTTCTGTGATAAGGATGTTTATCCAACTGATCCATTAAGTTTTCAAGGGGCCTGTGACTTAAATAATTTGTTTTATTGTGCTTAATGGTCTTATGCTCAATCTGGTGGAGTTGCCTGCTGATGGCACTTTGTGTGAAAACTGTGATGTGGAAAAACGTTCAGCTGTTTTCCTTCTTGTGGTCAAACAGTATGGTACTGTTTCAAAAATGGACTGATACAAAGTTTGCAGAGGAAACAGTTATATTTTCATGATGCTTAAGATAATTTTTTGGGGGTATTTTTGGTTTTTTTTTTTTTAATAAACTAGTTTGTTGTGGTGGGTTTTTTTTACTGGGCTTTCTCTTGCTGCAACATTCACTTATTAACTAGAAGCCGTTACTTAAAACTCCAGGGAAGCTTTCAGGATTGTAGTTATTCTGTGGAATGACGTCTGAAGATGAACCTTAACATTCAAAACACCCTCCCATCCTCTGCAGTTACCTTGTCAGGGTCAGACTGTATGTAATTATGTATATACGTGCCTCAATTTGAAATTAACTTTCTCGAGTAGTGATCAAAAGCCTTACATAAAAGCTGAGAATTTTTTATCATTGAAATGAAATCTGATAAGCCTGAACATTTAAAAAAAAACCCCCTTTGTACCACATTTACAAACGGACAAAATTCCTTTTTACCTGTAATATCCACAGGTGCCTGAACTCTGTACAGTTTCAGTTTGTGAATATAAGGTTTCTGAGTAGCTTGGAGCAAAAATACAGGATGGCTGTGCAGTATTTCTGTGTCTGAACTGAGAAGCAGTGTGGGGCTGCCTCTCTAGCACCTGCTGTTAGGAAGTATCGATGATGGACTTCTCTCAAAGCATAGCTGTGGTCATAAATTCACACTGGTTGTGCAATTCCAATTGATCTGCTGTCACTCCACCTTCCTTTTCTCACCTGTAACATGTTTCTAGTAAGAGTTATGCAAATAAAGCTGTGCCCTTTTAAATTCCTGTCTTTGATTAGTGAAACGTCATGAAATATAGAAGGGGATGTCTTTACTTCATTATTAAATGGAGCATATTGCCACCAGAATTATCAGATATCCTAACTTTTTCTAGGATAGCCTTACTCAGGCGAGCCATTCAAGACTCCATTATCCTTACTTTGTCTAGTTCTTCAAGCTTTTTTTCACCGGATTGATTTTCAGGTTGGTTTTGTTGACTGTTTGATTACTCCAGTTTTCTGTGAATGTAGTTTCAGTTGCTTGAGTCGCTTCAGGTGGTTTGGTGCTTTAAAAAAACCAGCAATCTAAGTTTCACTGTCTTCACATGATTAAAACAACTCCATGAGGTGTTATTTAACAAATAACTGCATCTGAGTCACAATATACCCAGCTGAATGTACCAAGCTGGTGAGAGGGGTCCGTCGACTCTTCCTGTGGAAGGGCGCGCGTGGCAAATGAAAAACCTCTTGATGGCACTTGAGCTTCGGCTGCATTCACCTCTTCAGATACATCTGATCATCTGCTGGTGTTATTACACTGTTCTCTCGATGCTCCTGTTCGATGCACGAGGTGGGTCTGTAAATGTCCAGATGGCTCGTCCCCAGGTGACTGACGCTGCTCTGGTCCCCCGCAGGCCGGGCCCAGCTGACCGGCGGGACGCTGGAGGATGCTCCGCGATGCCCTAGGGAGAACCTGCCGCTTCCTGGGCTACACTGTGCAGTATGGCTGCATAGCACACTGTGCCTTCGAGTACCTCGGAGGGATTGTCGTGGTAACATTTCATTTTCCTGACGTTTTGAAGAAAATGAAGCTGTGAGACTGGAATTGTTTTATGCGAGCGTGTTGGTATTTCACGTTTCTCAGTTCTCTTGGAAGCAGTTTCAGGGCGTGATTAGTAAATGCCTGTTTTTTTGGGGGTCAGGTCCAGCCCTTATGAAAGTTATTTCTACTTTAGGCGTTCATATTTCTTGATGCCTTATTGCTTGAGCCATCACTGAAGGAAAGGGGAAACTATCGTTAAGCATTTTGCAGAGAGTACATCCTGTAAGAAAGACTGGAGCCACCGACGGGAAATGCTCTTGTTTCCAACTCTGGCCACATTTCTGGGTGTTTTGTGCTTCTTCCCCCTTCTCCCCAAGCCCTTTTCCAGCAGATGCTGCTGCTGGTCACAGCTGTGAGCTGCTCTTGCAGCCTCTGTGATGATTCTGTTCTACAGAGGCTGAAGGAAGGGGTAGCCAGGCAGAGCTTTGAGTGCTGCTCCTCGTAATTTCTTAGAGATTTAGGTGCTGAAATGAATCCGTAGGGACCTGTGGCACCCAGCACAGTTCAGGACCAACCCCAAGCAGATGTGGAGCTGTGACACAGTTAGAGGTGCTCAGCTTTTAGATGTATCACACTCCTTGGAGGATCTCAATTTTCAGTTGTTCTCTACATTATCTTTTTCGAATTTATTAGCAAATAATTTAAATATTAATGTATTCCGGATAAAAATAATTTGCAATAGTAATCTTATTCTCATTCATTTCTGATTTTCAGTGTTCTGGACCTTCAATGGAACCAACCATTCAAAATTCTGATATTGTGTTTTCGGAGAACCTGAGCCGCCACTTTTACTGCATCCGAAAGTACGCTCCTGGATTTTACATCCCCTTTGCCAGAGCCTGCCAGTAACCACCTTCCATCTGCCCTTTACTTTTCCTTTATTTTTGTGCTTCTGAATGGTAACTTGTGTTTGATGGAGGTTAAAGTTATCAGCACATACAGCCCATCAAACAGCTTGTCAGAATTAATTTAGGATAAAATCTATGTCACTTTTACACCTCTGTCCAAAAAATGGAGAAAATCCTTTCCCTCCCCCCCAAGTGGTTCTATTGTGGGACTGTAACTTCTCCTCCAAGCATTTTTGTCTCACTTGAGAAGCAAGCTATAGGTATTACTGTCCTTAGGTTGTAGTCTTAAATGTTTCATAAACAATCTAAGTTAACAAAAAGTCGCTTTTAGAACTCTGTGTAAAATTACACCCTGAGTAAAACCGAAGAAACCTAAATTTTAGACAAGAATTTTAAGCAGAAGGGAACATATTTGCCTGGATGTGTTTGGAACATACACACTGATGCTCTTGTACTCAGCCAAACAGTTTGTACTTAAGAGTTGTTCCGTTTGTTTCTGTTTTTTTTTTCATCTCAGAGGAGATATTGTGATTGTGAAAAGCCCAAATGACCCCAAATCAAATATCTGTAAAAGAGTAATTGGCTTGGAAGGGGATAAAGTCTGCACAAGCAACCCTTCAGATTTCCTCAAGAGTCACAGCTATGTAAGTATTAGAGTTTCTTGCTTTGTAAATTAATGATTACTTAAGTAGGCCTGGTAGTCTGCAAAGGATTTGCAATATTTGAGTATCGTCATAAATCATAAATGATGACATTCATAAATTATTATTTCTTCTTGTGTATGTACAGTAAAATGTTGTCATTTTAAACTCTGTGTATGGCAAGCTGCCTCTCTCCGTGCCTTTTGTCTCTGTAGGAAGTGTGGGCAGGTAATCTTTTTGCTCTGCCCTTTGCTTAGGTCTTCTTCCCTGGAAGAATACTCTGAAATTCTCTGCATAAAGTGCAGTGCAGGTGGCAGACTCAAGGGCTTGTTCTTCAGGCATAACTGTTCATGTATTTTAAGTGCTAAGAAGTGAATATTTGCCTCTGCAATAGCTGTGGGATTTTTTTCAAAATCACACTTTGGTGTATGTCTCTGTATTTCAATGTAATAATATTTTAGTTTTCCCCAGTATGGTTGGAAAAGCAGTAATTTTTTTAACTTGTCCAAAAAGTTTCATCTTGTTTCCTAACAAGATGAAATTAAAAGGGGGAAATAACCTTAAAGCTCACTTGTCCTTCTGCAGATACACCTCACAGAAGCTTGGAAAGAGCTGTGACAAGTGTTTTCAGCAACTTCTTTTTAGGCTGTCGTTAGAAAAATCATCAGGAATCATGATCACAGAAAAATGTGAACCCTTTAAAAAGGGTTTTTCTTGTCCCAAAAGTGTGTTTGACCATTACCTCTGTTCAGCAGCTTGTGGAGCCAGCAGATGAACATTTAGTTTTTCCATAAATCAAACTGTGTTAACTGTTTAACCAAGGAAAAATCTACAAAAAACCCCAAAGGGCACCAAGCCACCTTTCTTACCAAGCTGAAGAAATTCTCTGGCTCTGATGGAGCTGGTCATTGCAATGAAATATGAAATTCCCAGAGCAGACCAACCTGAAATGGAAACCTGAACTGAATTCTCTGTACGACTGACAGAAGACACAAACTGAGTTTCTCTGAGCATCTTGTTCTTCACTTGTCTTTGTCCTGAGAAGGAAGTTCGGGAAAGATTGGTACTAAACAGGATGTCAGCTTTTCTGGAAGCCCTGGAGTAACCAGATGAATATCCAGCACAGCAATTTCTGCCCTGGGTGTGAGATTCCTCATCTCCAGTTTTAAGCCATAATGTAGGGAGAAGGAGTGGATGGGGAATGCAGAGTCCATTTCCTGCTTTCATACAAGCTAATGTATGGAAATACAGCAGAGCTTTTGTAATTCTTCCATCATAAATTGTATCCATGGGGGGAGAAAGGATCTAAATGGAAATGCTTTCATTGTTGCTGCATATCTGTTTTCCTCCTGTGTTTAGTGGTTGAAAAGGTAGATCTTCCCATCTGTTCAGGAGACACTTCCTTTACAGAAGAGCATATTCTCAACATAGATATCTGCACTTTATGTTCATAGCTTAGGCTGAATTATTCACTAATTGTTCTTGTTGGGGAGGGGGAAAGATATGTGTCTGTGTTTAGGCAATTACCTGATCACATTCCTTATTTTAGTGAATCGCTGTGCTGGGCACTTTGAATTCAAACACAAGAATTCCTCAAAGCAAATAACAGCAGCAGATGCACAGAGAACTGGCTGTTTGTTTTGTTGGTTCTTGCCTGAGTCAGGTTTTTGAAAAAAAGGATTGCCCAATCTGAGGAGAGGCCTCAGCTAGGATTCCAAATGGCCAGGAGTGCTGCCTGGTGCCACTGCAGCAAAGCCTAGGAAGTGTCATGAGTTTTGTTGTTCTTATTTGGCTACTAACTGCTTTTTTTTTTTTTTCCCAAATGAGAAATGTCCAAGTGGAGTGTGAATGCTGTGACTCCAAAGTGTGTGAGGTCAGAGGATTCCTTGTTTTTATTACTGTGAGCTGCTCAGCTTTCCTTGACTGCTTGTCTCCTTTTTTTTGGGTAGTGGTGGTGAATGGTTACTGTCATGTCTGTCAGACCCATTACAGTAAACATGAAGCATCAGGTGGCAGAAATATTACCAATTTAGGCAGCTCAAACCTCTTGCCTCATTCTGTGCTGGTGTTTGGTCAGGTTTGGAGGTTTTTGGTGGTGGGTAGGTTTTATGGTGGAATAATGTCAGAGCAATGTACTCAATGCAGCTGAGGGTGAAATGCTCTCTGTAAAATTACACAGATGGGATATTTTTTGCTGCAAACAACCTGTAGATTGAAAACAAACAAACAAACAACAGAACAACCTAACACAACAAACCAACCTTCCAGGCTATAATAAAAATGAAACAAAATCATACATGAGTTGAATAAGTTGTCCTGAAAAGAGGTATTTCAGTTCGAGTAGAAATGCAGTATAGCAGTGGTGATTATGTGAAGGTCTTAACAGTGGTATGAAAAACACTTTTGCTGCTATTCTTAACTGAAGTTGTTATATAAAACTCATTAGTATAAATTAGCCATGTGCCTAAATTACAGTTTAGGCACATAAGAAATGTCTTCTCCTTGGACTCTTTATGGTGCAGGATGCTTCATATGCTAGAGGTTGCACTTTGGCTGTGGAATAATAATGGGGGAAATCTTTCTCTTTGCATGAAAAGTATAATGCAATTCCTTTTCTGATTAAGCTGCTATAGTATTACACAGTTAAGAAAACGTAGTTGTCCTTTTTGCTGATGTCTGGTATGCAATGTGAGCATTAGGCTGGCAGCTTTGCTGGGCTCTTTTGGTTTTTATAAACATTTATAAATACAGGCAAGTGTGTTTGCTGTAATAAACATTTAAGAATGCCTAATGTATTTTTACTATATCAGAAGCAATGTGATAGAACCCAAAAGTTAAAAAGGTTCACAACTCATTTTTAGGAATGAGGTATTCAGACCTAGTTTCAATTATTAAAAGATATCTTTACTGATTTGTTAATTTAACAGTAAGAACTAAATAATGAGGATTAATAAGGAAACTAATACAGGAAACCCCTGAAATGGTATTTAAAAACCCCAAACCAACAGCTGAAAGGTTATTTTTCATATTTAGCCTTTTATCTCCTGTTTTGAAAAGTCTTAATACAGATCCAGGTTTATAATTCAGACCAAGTATCCTATTGTTATATTTGAATTTGTTTTAATGCCATTTACTTTAGCTTTAATTTCTTTAGTGCCATATGTTCTTGTGCTGCAGCTCCTATTTACAAGCTGAAAAAGTGAGGGGGAAGCCATCAGATTAAAACAGCTTGTATGTCATAAACCACCAATATGCTCAGCCTTTGTGTCACTTAAACAAAAGTAGTCCCTAATAATGTCACTTAATAGAGCCGGAGTCTGTAAATAAGGAACTGCCTTTTGCAAGTCCTGGTGATAAAAAGCCGTGATACAAATCCATATCTCAGCAACCCTGTGCTGGTGATCAATCACAGCTCAGCACTAATGCTGGCAGAGGGGCTGAGGGGGGGTGTGTTTACCTTGTGCTAAAAGGAGGCTCATTGCGGAGATGGCATCCCTGCATCCTGTGCTGTGCTCCAGAGCTAACACCGCTCCCAGGATAATGCATCTCCCCGTGTTTGCACATCACACCAGTGCTCCTGCACGGCACTGTTCGCTCTTCCACAGTCCTTGTCACGTGCTGTGAGAATACTGCGTGGGTACTGAGGATAACACCGTGCAAACACCACACCATCATCACTGCTAGAGAGTTCTGCAGGTTTGGGTACACCGAGAAGGGAGTTCGTATTTTAGGGCACTCAGTCCCTTTAAAATATCCTGACTAGCAGTTAAAAATAAACTTACCAAAACTCTAGTTCTTTTTGCTTTGTTCTGAGTATCTTAATAGCTGATTTACCCTCATGATTTAGTACGTCAGTAAAGTCAGTTTTAATTGTTGCTGATCAGGAGATGGAGTAAGAAATTTCCTTTTTCCTTCTCCTTAGTTCTAGTGTTCCAGAGGCCTGAGAGAAAGTTATGCCATAATTTTAACCAGTGGCTGTGCTAAATGTCTGGTGGGAGAGGAGGACTGATTTGCAATATTTGTTTGGTTTGCAGAACCTGTCCAGTTTGCAGATCACTCCATATCCCAGCAGAGAGTTCATGACTCAAGCTAATCTTGAAATGCCCGAGAAGTAATTAAAGATCGAAACTCTGATTTGTCAAAACTAAATTACTGAAGGGAAAAGAAACACAAAGAATTTTACCAACCTACTTCCCAATATTTCCAGGGCTGCTTCTGTGCTCTTCTTCTGTGGATTGGCCTTTGCACCTTTGCAGTTTTGGTTTTGGTATTTCAAGAGCACCCGAGTAGCAGGGCTTGGGTTCAGTGTGTGCTCAGGAGGAGGGCAGTGCCTGCACCATGGCCTGGGCACGGGGCAGCAGAGAGAGGCTCCTCAGAGAGCGAGCCCTCCCCGAGGTCTCTCACATCCTTCTCCAACAGCTCTTTCTCCCCCAGTCGGAGCCAAGAGGAGGCAGCTGCACTATCAGCTGGTCTTGAGTGCAGGCCAAGTGCAGCTCTGACACTGCCCCGCTGCTTCCGTGCAGCCACTTCATGCCTGAACCAAAACCTCAGAGAAATGCCCTCCCTGATTGTGAGGGACAATCGTTCCAAGTGACTCCTTTCTGACTTTCTAGCACTAGATGTGTTTGCTCTATGGAAATGCAGAGTACAGCTTTGTCTGTGCTGGTCAGATCGGTTTGAACCTTTGGGATTTCATGATCCTCCGCTCAGAGTTCAGGAATAACTTTTCAGGAGCTGCTCAGGATGATGAAACCAACCAGGGAGTTCCACTTGGGGTTTGAACCCACTGGGTTGGTTTTTTTTATTGTTCTCAAACCTGTGTTTTGGGTGACCCTGTTACATCATCTGGTTTCTGGAGAAGAAAAGAATCAAATCCTTCCTAATTATTGCTGTGAGAAAGGTCTGTGCAAACTGCTAAGTAATCTTTGCTGGATCTGCAATCAATGTTTTCTTCCAAAATACTGCTCTTCTGTAAATCTAGAAAGCTAATTAATAGTCTGGAGTGATGAATCACTGACGTATTCTGATTTTTTTTCAGGAGTTCCTAAATGTAGCTAGATTCATAATTCCCATTTAGAGTTGCAGCTAGAGATTTTAAAAAATCAGATATGTAGCTTTTCAGGCTGATTCAGACCTGTGTGTTTAACAGTATGGTTTAGATCATATGAGAATACTTATGGAAGTAAAGTAAACAAAGCTTGCAAGTGTTCGAATTATTAAATTCCAGTATTTCAGCCTTTAAGTGATACACAGAAGATGTGGATTTGACATGTGTTTTAAGTTCCAGTGTGGGTGCTACAATTCCGTAGCTTTTTCAGCACAAAAAAGTAAATGTAAATGCTTGTGCTGGTTTTGCAAATGCTAATTAATGTTGTTGGGTTTTGTACAGATGGCAACCTTAATATGAACAACATTTATGATAAGCCTACAGAAACAGTGCCTAGAGCAACTGGATCATTAAAAAAAGGATTTGTTAAGCATTATTCAGTCTTGGTCCTGAATTAATAAATAAAGGATTAAGGAGTAGTTATGTGAGACTTTAAGTATAGAGCGATAAAACAAACTCCCGCATTTCTATGGTGTATATTTTATCCTAACTAGATGCAATTTACTTAAATAAGGCAATTTAATCAGTAGTTAGTAAATTTGTCATTCGATATTGTAGAATCTTTCATCATATTTCACTTTAATCAAGAAAGGTAACACCTGTGGTTTATTCACAAAAGCTCCTTTTGTTCAGTGAACACCCGCAGGCCACGAAGCAATTACATTTGTTGCTCGTACCAAAGTAGGAGGCACTTAAATAGACCTTAGCAGGGATAGATGAGAACTTGCAGTCTTGATTCTTTTGTCCAGCACCGAGATTAGTTCTTATCGTAGCTCAAGAAGGAAGCCTCTGAACTGAAAAGAAAAGATGGCAGTGATTTAAAAGTTCTTCTTAAGTTTGAAACTTTGATATTGCTGGAGGTGATGGGAATACCTGTGACCTCAGGGAAGTTCAAGCTTCGTCTGCTCCCAGCTGACTGTACGTGCCGATGGGCTTTGAGGTCGCGAGGGATTTGTGTTTATACGGCCCCTAAAATCACAAACAAAAACTGCACCCAAACAAAAAACCCAAACCACAGGAGCCTGGTTGCATTTGCTTGGGTTTGGGGGTGTTCTTGAGGCAGACAATTCAATCTGTTAATTTTATTTGCAGTTTTCTGGTATGCCGGTTAATGCGGCGCAGGGCTCTTATCTTTTGAGGACAGTGAGAGCAATCAAAAGAAAAAAAGTTTGGTGTCACTAAAAGCTACCAGAAGAGTATAATTATTTGCTGATCCCACTTCCCCATGTCTTTAATGTTTTATGCCAGTAGGTTTGCATCAGATACCTGCCCTGTTACTTCAGTCTTGCCACTTTAACTGCGCCACTGAGTAAATGGCCACAGCTCTGCAAATTTAGCCGGAATGTCCCAGTGAAAGGTGTTTATTTATCTGAGGTGAAAGAGAATTGAGCTCCTCCTTCAAGCTCAGTTGTTCTCAGGGATACTCTTGCCCTCCTGGTCTGTCTGCTCCTGAGCTGGAGCCTGGGAAGCGAGAAGGGGAGAGTCGTGCCTGATGGTGTCCTTTATTCCCACACGTATAAGCTGCCCCGCAGACAACCGGTTCTGCCTGAGAACTGCTGCTCCTTGGAAATAAATCCCCGGATAATCTGCACAAAACCAGAGGCACGGGGGTTGCCGAGGCAAAGGGAGGAGCCTGCAGACAATCAGAGGTGGCTTTTTGCACAAACCTGCCCTGCTGAGGAGTTGCTGGTTCCTCGTGTGACCCACCACTCTCGTGAGGCCTGGGAGACTCACAGGGCAGTTCTGGCCTGTGTGTGTGTGGAGAACAGAAACACTGCCCAGCCCAAGTTAATGCTTTTGCCATTTCCCATTTGCCGCTGTGTTTTTGTATCCACAGTCCCTCTGTGTGCAGTAGTGGCAACTGTGATTTCAGCTGTACTCCTTGGATACATTTGAATTGGTCTAAGAGGTCCGAGTCCTGTGGATACCAAAACGCAACGCTGTGAATTGTCACACAAGCGGCTTTCCCTTGGCTCTGGGTTTTTTGCAGCAGCAGCAGCCTATTGGTGTGTAATTAATGTACTCTCACTAAAAAACCAGGTTTTCAACAGTTCATTTTTTTCCTTTGGTTAATGTATCTGATTCCAGCTAGGCTTGCACAGCTTTGCAGTGTTTCAGGTTGGCTCCTGATCCTGCAGAGGTTGATACTCGAACTGAACTTTATTCAGTGTGAGTAATCCCACTGAGGTCGCTGATGTGGTTATGGCCTGTCACTGGTATTTGGTTTTACATTTTCAAGTCATTCTTGTGATTTTTGTTGCTTGTCTTAATTCTAGGTTGCAGTGAAGGGCCTAGATGGTGGCCAGACACCACACAGAGGTATTACAGTGCATCTAGATGGATCATACATTGTGACAGGAACGATAAATTCGGAGGTACAGGGGCCTGTCATACCCTCCATGGAGAAAAAGTTACCTTTAGTGGTGAATTTCAGGATGTAGGAAGATGCTTCACTGCAGATGTTCCACCTGGAATGCAAACTGTGAACATCTTGTGTAGACAAGTAATTATTCCTAGTGTTGGAAGGAGTGTTATGCCATCACTGGCAAAAGCAATTTATTGTATTTTTCATACTTCTGGAGCATGGAATAAAAACGGGAAGTGTTCTAGGAAGTGTTTGGATATACCTGAGTTATGAGTGGGTCTTTATTTCAAGTAATAAAAGATGAGCTTCCCATTCTGCCTTTGAATTTGGGGAAGTGAGGAAGCAGAGGAAGCAGCAGGGCTGGGAGTGGAACAGGAGCGCATTCCAGGTGATGCTTTTTCAGTAACAAGGAACGTTAACCTTGGTTTGCCTTTTGTATTTAACGAAAAAACCTCCTCCTACCATAGCAATTCCTGCTTCTCCTGCGGGTGTATTTGCTGGGATAGCCTTTCCCAGTGACTGGAGCTGGATGGATGGCTTGTGATTCCAGTAGATGCTGGACCAGGAGTTTGCAGCAGAAGGGTCAGGACACTGCTCTGTACTGTGGTGTGCACCTGAAAAACAAACTCATGTAAGGTGTGGACACAGGGTGGGGACACTGCAAAGAAGATGAATATCCAACTAACCTGCTGGCATCCTAAATAGGCTCTGTGTGTGCCATGGAATTTTGGAGGAAAATAGGAGTCAGTACATCCTCAAACAGAGACCTTTCAAAAATATATGTCCACGTGTGAGGAGCTGTGTATTCCACACAGTTCCTTTGGCTCTGGGTAGAGTCTTTTTAAATTTTATTTATTTTAAATTGACTTCTGGTTGGTTTATTTGTTTGCAAATCTGCTTGGGTGGCAGGAGGGCCAAAGTCAGGAAGCTGAAACCGGCTGGTCTTCCCAGAGGAAGGCCTTCCATGCACGTGCCAGCGATCTGATAAGCCTACAAAATAACAAAGGTGACAGGACAAGCTGAATCTGGAATTCCTGGATGGAAGGAGCGGGAGAACAAGAAGTAAAGGAGCTTGACTGAACCAGCAGATCAGTTTAAAACAAAGGAGGTGGCCTTCCTTTATCCAGGACATTCTGCAAGGAGACCAGTAGGTTTCAAAAGGATTTAGACATATCGCTGGTCTGCAGCTCCACTGTAGATTCTGCAACAAGGAGGGAAGGGTTTGTGCCCTCTGACATTTTGTTTAGTCTCTTCTCCACGAATTCTCTCTGTGTAGACTATTGTATGTATGAGCCTGTGTGGCTTAATTGCAAAACATTCATGTTTATACTGCTCAAACTCTGAGTTCCATTTGAGATAATCTGTTTATTTATTTAGCTAGTTTCTGTATTTTTTCTCTCTGAATTGTGGTATTAATAATGTTTCAAGTTTGGTTTTGGAAAAATGTATGTTAGTTTAAAGTCCGTGTTAAATATTATCTAGATTATGTTGCTGCTTTTGAATTTTCAGCCTGGTTTAGAATTTTAGAAACAAAACCCAATTAGGATTATTAAGGATTTTATTTGGTAACTTATAAGAGGTTATTTGTATCTGAAATGTTTTCAAGAAAACATGACGTGTTTTCCCTTCCAAGCAGAAATCTCAGTTTAAGACTTACAGGAGCAACTTTTTTCATACATGAAAGCTTTACACTCTCATTTAGGTGACTAATACAGCTCTGTTGCTATTTCTCATTTTGTCATTGAGTCAGCCAGTGAATGCCATGAATCCATGGTATGTAATATAGTTAATGCATAATATATATGGGCAATGAAAGGTCTTTGTCATATAGTATAAGGTCACCATCATTAATTTTCAAATTATAAAAAGGGATTTGCTGTTTTGTGATCATCATTATTGCAATATAATGTGTTGTGGATTCTGCCTGCACATAGAATGAACTGTGATCTTAATTAGAACTTTGACAAGCCTACTCCGATAAAATGATGAGATTATTCGTAATTGATGTCACAATCAATTACCAGTTAGTTCATCATGAATCTACTAACAGGTCTAGCCTTGGTGCTGGCCCCAGGATGTTGATGAGTGTGTGGCTGCCCTGTTCATGCTGTTACTGCGACAGGAGGGCAGATTTTCAGTCAACATCCTAATGACCTCTTTTGAAGTCTATTAAATTAATGACCCTGTCACATTGGGCTAACCTCTTACATCTTCATTTTGGATTTTTTGTTGCAAACCATTGGTTTTCGAGCACATGATAGAACAGATACTTTGGAGCACTCCTTCTCATCCCTCCAAACCTGGCAGTGTGTCTTACTGGATTCGCTAAAAAAATTAGTTCATTTACACAGTGATGAAATGCAGAGCTCAGAAATCAGCAAATCTGGTGGTGTAAGGCAAACTGTGCTTCTTACCATTCTGTTCTGTTCTCTTTTTAACATTTCAATCTCGCTTGACCACAGGTGCCTAAAGGACATGTTTGGTTAGAAGGTGACAATCTCAGGAATTCCACGGATTCCAGGTGCTACGGACCTGTTCCTTACGGACTGATAAGAGGACGCATTTGTCTTAAGGTATCTCTATTTACAGTATCTAAAAGTAGTGCATCAGTACATTTTTAATGGCTGGGTGTTAGGTATGGAAAATTGCCTCCTTAACTGCCTGGCCAAAGCAGATGGAAAGGAAAGCCTGGACACACCAGCCACTTGCTGTGAAAGGATAACTGATCCGTGGTGTTTTTTGGAGGGAGGACCTGTGAGCAGCACTGAGCACTCTCTGCTCTGAAAGCTGAATGAATTATTTCACAGGCAAATCCAGACCTGGTAAAAACACCCACCCTACTGCACAGATGTACCTTCCATCCTTAGACTGATCCTTGCCTCTGCAGAGTGGTGCTGTATAAACCACCATGGTTCCTTCTCCTGTTCCAGAAATTCTGCAGTTTTATGTCACACTAAATTACTTTTTCACATTATCTGCGTTATTAATTTACTCTTCTACCAAAAAGGAGAAGCCAGCACAACCTCCTCTCAATAAAAAGTTTAATCTAAGAAAGAAGGGTGCATGTATTACAGACTTATGCACCTGCTTTTAGAAAGCTGGATTTTAAATTGTTCAATCAGACCAATAGAAAAAGGTTTCCTCTATTATTTCAACACATCCACAAAAAACATAATTTAACACGTGCACAGGGAAGATCAGATCTTTCCAATTTAACAATATTCTTAACTTACAGTATTTATGAACACAGTTTGGGACTTGCTTACTTAACGAAGCCCCCAACCTTGCAGCTATTGACCACAATCAGAAATGGCTCAATAAACCTCAGCCATGTCCCCCTCAGCCCTGCTGCCAAGTTTTGTCTGACCTCTGTTCTTCCTGGCCAGCATTTGCTCCAGCTCTTCCCTGGTGTTTACTGAGGGCTCTCTGTCCCTTCCCTGCCCTGTTTGCCTTCCTGTGTGCACCAGAGGGAAAAGCGCTGATTCCAGACAGGGCTGTTTTTACGACCCCAGGTTTTAGCTGGGATTATTAACTGCTAAGATACAAATGGTGGTAATTACTAACCTGACTGAGAAAAGAGTTCTCCAGACTGGTGTACAGGTATAGAAAAACTGCTCTTTGCTGCTGGAAGGGGACTGTTGGCAAATAGTGTACATACCAGGAACCTGTGGATGGGGGCAGCCAGAATCAGTCTCAGGATCTCTCCACAGCAGAAGATTTGTGTCCAGCTTGTGCCCCAACAAGGAAGGTGTTTGAGAGACTATTGAAGTGACTGTCGGGACTGAACCCTGAGTAAACTCTGTGAAATGAGTGGAACTTACACACAGATAATGTGTGCAGTAATACTGAAGTGCTGCTTTAGGACTCCAGAACACTGTGTGTTAAAAGAGACAGTCAGCAATCACTTGATACTTAATCAGCATAATTATTTAACCAGCTTGTACTGCTGTTGTTCTAGGATGGTGCATAGAGTAGTGATTATCCATGTTTTCATGAGATTTAAGTATATGGTGCTTAACAAGAGCAAAAATGAGTTTAGTCTTCAAGTGAGTGTTTCTAGTTTGGGTTGTTCGTGGTGATTCACATCAGAGTGCAGTGGTCTTGGTACTGTGTGTTGCTGCTGAACATCACAGTGAAAGGCAGCAGGGTTCAGTCTGCGTGGTGGGGGATAAACAGGAGACCACTGGCCAAAAAACCTGTGTGTACTTTCAGTGCAGAGTCTGGAGGTTTGGCTTCTCCTTCATGAAACACTTTTTTACTGCCTTCAGAATGGAAGCTTTTGTGGCTTTATCATCCAGTGGATTTTGGAGAAGCAGATGCCTTTCAGTGCTAAGTTACATTTCTAGGAAAGGACGCAAACAAACCCAAGGCTAATTTGGAAGTAATTTCATGGATTCCAACAGAAGAGAGTGAGCTGAGCCAACCCGAGTTTGTCTGGGCAGCCTGTCCTTGGCAGAACATAAATGTTTTATCTGTGAAGTTTAGACAGAAGATTCTCAGTCACTGTTGGTGCACCAGATTTACCCCACAGGGAAATCACAATATGTGGTCATCTTTGCTCCTTTCCCTCCGTGCCACCGTGTCCACTGCCCCTCCAAGAGCCGAGTCCATTCCGTGAGGGGCTGCTGAAATCAAAGCAGCTGCAAATTCAGTGAAAGCACTGAGAGTCCCACTCTGACAGAGCTCACGCTTCATCCTGTCCTAGGTAGGATATCCTGTGCATTCCCTGGGTTTAGGCTCCATGTCAAAACCAGACCTGTGGTGGATCTTCAAAAGAGCTAGTTAGCCCCATTTATGCCCCGTCCATCAGATCAGATCTATCTATGTAGGCCAAACCAAAGAGGCCAAGTAGCTGCTAATTGGAATAGCCAGTCTGAATGAACAAGTCACAGTCAACTTCTGTCATAACTTTAAAGGACTTGGGAATTACGACACAGTGGCAGGTCTTTGTTTCACAGAGGAAGGGTTTCCATCTCGTTTCCAGCCATGAGTATTTTTTCTCAGGTTCTCCCTGCAGGCAGAGCACACAGAACACCATTTTCCTTCTAACTCTACCACTAAGATTACTGTGATGAAATTGAAGCTAAATTGTCAAAGCAGCATTTAAAGCAAAGTTGATTCCTTTCACTGCAAGAAAGTCAAATTGCAATAGGTGTGATTTGAGTTGCCTGAAAGGAGATTTGTGCTGTAGTGAATGGCCTAACAAACTTCCCTCTCCAGGCCTTTACTCAGATCAGCTTAGATTTGTAATATGGGATATTTCTATTTCCTTTTGCTTCTGTTTGCCTTCGAGGCCAAACAAAGACTCGACACCCAGCCTGCAGCCAGCACAGGCCCTCTGGACAGCCTTGAATTCCAGGGCTTTGCTTCTAACCAGGATCACAAATATCCTTCTGTTGCTGTGTGGACCTTAAAATAGCTCCCTGGCTGATGTGCACAGAGAGGAGGTGTTACCTCTGTGGTTTTGTGTAGCAGCAGATGTTCCTCATGCTCCACCTGCACATGCCAAACCCACAGGTATTCTCTGAGGTATTCTCTGAGGTCCTTGCCACAAGGGAGCTTTGAGCCTTTTCCTGATCCACAGAACTTGAGGTCCTGAGAGTGACTCACATCCTTCTGCCTCCCCCAGGGCCCAGCCCAGCTGAGCACAGGGAGCTTCCAGCAGTGCCCAGTCCCAGGCTGCAGGAATGATGCTGTGTCCTGCCATTCCCGTCCTTAACTCTCTCTCTGCCCCTTCTGTCATGGTCTTCAGTGCTGGGGATGAATCACAGGGTTAGAAATAATTGAACCCTGGCACTGTGCTTCCTCTTTGAAATGAGAAAATTCCTTCTTCACTCCACACAGAAAGCAGGAAAGAGTCCTGTGCTGGGGCTGTTCCATGAACTCAGCTACAGAGCAGGTGGCTGTTCCTGGACAGTGACTGTGTTCCTTCCTGGAGATCAGATGCTGAGGAAAAGTGAGCAAGATGAACATTTCACTGACAGGTGCTGTGGGAACAAGGAACATCATCCTTCTCTGTCTAGGCTGCTTCACCTTGGGCAGGGGCTGTGGAGTTTTTATGGGGTTAGAGCCACAGAGGGCACTCATTCTTCAGCAGCATCTTTCCCTTCTTCCTGCTGATCCCCTCGTGCCATCTTTGAAAGGGGGTGTGAAGAGACACAGGCAAGGGAGGCAAAGGACAAAGTGTAAAAGAACGTCCTTGGTTTCCTATTACTTTTTTTTTTTTTTTCCATCCAAGACCATCCTGCCTGCAATTAGTGAACATCCAGAGCCAAGCACTCCTGGGAGCCCTCAGTGTTATGAACAGCTCTACAGTTATTTTGGAGAGAAGCTGCTTGGTTGTTGGTCAGCAGCATTCTCTGACACTTGTGCTTGGTCATGAGTTGTGCTCTTCTGTAAATAACTGTCCCCCTTCTCAGAGGAGCCCCTTGGTCAAGAGCCCTGCTGGTGGCAGGGACTCCACCCCTTTTATACCTCTTTGCATGGTATAAACTTGCCTATAGATTTTTTTTTTCCCCCCAAGGTTTGGTGTTTGCGTGGCAGTGTGTTCTTTTCTCGCCCTGATGGGTCAAAAAATACATCCCTTGTTGTTTAAGTCATGAAGAAGTTTACAAGCCAGAAAACGTGGCATTTGAAAGATATTTTTTTAGGAACATCCTTATTATTTCCAAGTTTCATTGCTGAAAACAGCAGTGAAATTGGTGAGGCTTTCCACAGCAAAGCATGCCCTGTATAAATGAGTGTTGTTTCTGGCCACTGTGGATTGTGATTCCTTGTGATACACAGGATTTATTACTCCCCATAAGAGAAGCACACAGGTGAGGAAAGTTCTTTACCCTGTCAGCCAAAGAGGTAAAAAAATACGCTGTTAATGAAACAGTAACAACAATAACAAATGAAAACTCTGAACTTTTGAGTTGTGATTAAAATCTCCTGTATTTTATTTTACAGCTTTGGCCTCTGAATGACTTTGGATTTCTCCGTGCAAGCCCCAACGGCCACAGATTTCTTGATGATTAAAAGATTTAAGTTACTCTTGCTGGTTTTCATAATATTTTCTACTAAAATGAATGGAACTATTTTTGTTTAGAATAAACACAAATATTACTTGACAAAAATGTATCTTCCTGAGATTACATCTGACTTGAAAGTGGGAATGATACACCGCTGTCATCACCAACAACGACAGGCTTCTTTCTCTGCTTCCCCTGGTGAGCCACAGTGAGTGCTTGGGTTTATTAGACAGTTTTGGGGTTTTACCACAAGCCAAGGTTAGCACTGACTGTTACCAAGCCTGTTCATGTGTGAGCCTCTGCCCCTCCTTCCTGGGCTCGAGTCCTTGGGGGGATTCAGTGAAGTTAAATATTTTACCTTATAAATAGAAAATGTTCCTGTTTCCCATTACTGCACCTTGCTCTTCATTATCTTCCAAGTGTTCTCACATTTATGCCTCCTGAGTGACTTTTGTCATCTGAGCTGTGGAAAGGATTTAACCTCAGAGGAAGGGCCCAAGGGACAGCTGATAGAGGCTGAAAGGGGAAGATCTGCTCTGTTGTTTGCTGGAAAAGAAACGTTGTTTAGATCACGGGATACATTCCAGTGGTCCAGGTTTGGAGGTGTTTGGTAAGGAGCTCTTTGGCTGCAGAAGGAAAAACACCAATGCAGATCTATCTGTGTCAGCAAAGAGGCACCTGTCATTTTTAAGCCTGAACATACTTGTTCTTGTAGTGCCCCCCCTTTTCTTAACATGGATTTCTTCAGCCACTTGTCTGTCCAGTCTCTTGCAAAGTTTGTAACAGTTCATGAGCTTCCTTTAAACGGTCACTGAAGGATCTCGATAACAAGCGAGCACGTGTCACAGCAAACCACAGACACATCTTTGGTTTCACTCTTGGAGACACTGTAACTCCCACCACATCGACAGGACAGCGTGTAGAGCTGTTCATCTGCCAAAAGAAACAAAAAGAGCCTTCAGTGCTTGAGAAGAATCAAGGACTTATTTTGGATTTTCATCACAAAGCTGCTCTTAGTTACAAATAACCTCCCGCTGCTGGGTTGTAAATATGGCACCTGCCATCTGTAGCTCGAAAAATTACTGTACACCAAACAACCAGGGGCAGTGGAGTCTCTTTAAAAAACCCCTCAGTGGTAACAAGGTGCACATCAGAGAGACAGACAGATGTTAAAAGAAAAAACTGAGGGGTGTCATACATATGACAGATCAAGGATGCTTCCAAAACAGACAAATAATCAGCTCTTCATTCAGGTAAATGAGAAAAAACAGAGCAATAAGAAGGATGGAAATAACACATTCGGATAAAAAAGAACCTGTATGGAACCATCTGCATTCTGCCATCGCAGAAAGAGCAAGAAGATGCTCAAGAGGCCTGGGAGGAATCTAATGACTTAATTATGCTACAAGAGGAGATGTAGGTGAAAAGTGGTCCTGCAGGTGAGGGTGGGGGCAAGAGATGGAGCAGGAATGTAAAACAAGTGTCACAGGAAGTTAAGTTCCAATTCAGGTCATCTCAGAGAGCAAGACAGCTTCATCTGAGGAAATACAGAAAAAGCAGAACTTACAGTAAAGGCAACAATGGTGTAAGATACAGAAAAAATAGAGCACATTTGCAGTGACAGTGAAAGGGAAGCAGAGTAAGGCACATTCATACCTTCATTCCAGGACATGTCCTCAAGGTAAACTTGTTCATGAAGTGGCCATTCTTTTGTCAGGTTATCTGCTATAAAGCAAACATGACAGTGGTCAACATAGAGGCCCTTATTTCTTTCTCATAAATCAATAGTTTTATATCCCTGGGAGTCAATCTGGTCACTACTAGAGAGTCACACCCAGACTGAAACTGGTACTTTTGCACATCCCAAGTGTGTGGAATTAGGAGCAAACTTGTGTTGGGGTGGCAGTGCCCTTCAAAAGCCTGGCTGTACCTGCAGCTCCAGGAGCTGCAGTGGTGCATGGCTGCTCACCTGCAGTTTTTACTCATTCAGGGAATGGCTGAGGTCAGAAGGGACCTCTCAGGATCACCCACTCCAAACCCTCCTGCACAGGCAGGGGCAGTTGGAACTGGGATGGACCACGTCCAGTCAGATTTTAAACATCTCCACAGGTGGAGACCCCACAACCTCCTTGGGCAGCTCATTCTTCTTTAGGAAGGAGAAGCCAAATAAAAACCTCCAATAAGCGCCAAGCGAAGGTTGTGTATGAGAACATCACTGAGATTCCTGCAAAAAGATGCTCCTTACAAAAGATAAATGAAAAACACTTGTAGGGGAAGACTAATGCAAGTGTTCTTCTCTGATAAAAGAGTCTCTCAGCACAGAGAGGAGGTCAGTTCTGGGCTGCACCCGTGAGATCTGCAGCCACTCGATCCCCCAGATTGTTCCAGCACTGAAGTGGGAAGTGTACAATGCAGCTGACAGCACGAAATGCAAAGTGTGCAACACAAATTGGGGGTTTTTTCCATTTATCAGCACACTCATATGTCGTGTACAGAGTTCACAGCAAGTTCTTCAGCTTGATAATGTGAGATCCTGTCAACAGAGTTACAAGTGAAGCCATAAAAGATAATACTTAAAAAGCGAAAGACATCACCAAAAACCAACTGACTGTTCTGTTTTCAACTGAAATGTACATTAGATATCCCTGAGAATGAGCCTCATCTAAATTAGTTTTGATGAAGGTGATTAAAACAAGTGAGGCACGTTGGAAATAATGGCAGAATCAGCACAGCCTCTTTGATTTACCTCTGCTGAACACCTGTAAGGAAAAGGCCACAGTGAAAAGAAAGAAAATCAACCCGCTCAGACCCAATACTTTACTGCTGTCAAAAGAAAGGGGAAAGAGCTACCACCTTTGGCTAGGGTAGGAAACCTACCAGGGTTTCCTCTTTGGAATTCATGCAGGATTTCACTCAGAACAGCTGTTATGGGGAGTGTTTGGACAATGCTCTCAGGCACAGGGTGTGACTCCAGGGAGTGTCCTGTGCAGGGCCAGGAGTTGGACTCGATGATTCTGATGGGTCCCTTCCAACTCAGCATATTCTGTGATTCTATGAAGTCTGAAAATCTTACTGGTTATCTCAAAAGATGTAAGTTTTCAGTTTGTACTCTTGGCTTCACACACAATCCTGGAAATGCTCTTGTCAGGCAGTTTTGCACAGTGCATTTATTTGCCTGTCTGGTTCAAGCAGAGAAACATATTTTCCAGAGTTGGAGGAAGCTGTTTTTATTTTCTAGTTCTAGTGAATACATTACCCAATCTGATACACCTTAAGACAACAAAACCAGATGTGGCCACTTATTTAAAAGCAGAGGCACAGCCAGGTAGGAGTCTGGGGAGCTCACAAGCACAACATCCAACCTAATGGCTCTCACAGTGGCTCCTGCTTCTTGTGCCCTTCCTTGTTTCACCTACACCACTGTTACTGCAAGCACAGCTCCCTCCTCAGGGGTTCTCTGAAGTGAACTGGTGTTCCCTTTTCACTCCTTTGCCAGGGCAGGTTATTTGAGACCGGCCTTGTCACCACTACCGAGTCATGGTTTGACTTGCAGGTGCCATCAGCTCACGCTGCAGAACTCTGTGCACAGAGCTCTGAAACGCATCCCTGGACACCCAGGGGGAAACGTGGGGAGACCTGCCCATCCACCACGACTCCCGAAGCAGCCTCAATTCCCCAGCAGCACAGCCTGCCCAGCTTTGCCATCTCTTGGATTTGTCTGACAACAAGAGGCCCAAAGGATTCTGCAGCTCCATTGTCTCAGCTGCAGGATCTCAGAAAACACCGGCAGGCTCATCAGAGAGGTTTATGAGCCCGCAATTCAAAGAGATTAAAAGGGAAAATCTACTGAGATTCTTTCAGGCCACAGAACAACATTAAATAACTATTAGCAGCTTGGTTCAGTAAAGCTTTACCAGAGCCCTTGCTGGGTCATTCAGAAATTGTAAAAGAGGAAAGGTATTTAAGTTTCACTTGAGGATACAATAAATATTTCTTGGGCTGTTTGAGGCTGAGTTTTAGGGAAAGGGTTGCAAGCAGTAAATGGAAATTTAAGCCCTTTAACAGTTTATGGTAATAGTAAAAATAGTCATAATACTTGAAAGATTTTTCTAGCTCTTTATTCTCAGGTTTGTTTTTTTTTTCCAAACCAAACAAATAATTGAAGAAGTCCAAGATTTGTAGTTAGTCAAATATCATTCATAGCGTTTGCTCAGCATCAAAATCACCACAGTACTCGGAACCTGTATGTTTTCAGAAGTAAATTCTTTCTAAAGGCTTTTCAGTTGCTTAACAATTATTTAAGTTTGAGTCTTTTGACTTAATTTAAAATAATTACGTATTAATTAATTTGAAATGAAAACAAAGTCACGTGTTAAGAATTTTCATAACAAAAATACAGAAATACCAAAAAAATACTGCTTTGCTTGTAGCAGATGAGATTTAACTCCAGAGAGTTAAAAGGCCTGTGCTCCAGCTGAGGGTCTACAGGGTCTTTAAGGTCCTTTCCAGGCCACTCTATGATTTATGGCCATCTGTGTCCATCATCATGTGAAAACATATTATCCTTCACAGAACCTCACTGGAGCCACACATGGAAACAAACCCTAGATTCTGAAATTTTTCCACACAAAATCAGACACAGAGCAACTGGTTTTAGTGTCAATCCCATTACTAGCTTAGAATGATTTGCTACATTTATCATCAGAAATTGTTCTAAGTCACCAATTTCACAAAATTTAATTTTGTGACCTTTCTGCTAATCATTCAGTCATTAATAATTAAAACATAAAAATCAATCATTAATAATTAAAACACAAAATTAACTCCTATTATTATCTTAACAACGTGATTGTTTAGATGCAGTTCCTTTGTACAGAAGCCAACAAAAATCCCCCAAAAGTTGCGGGGCTGCTCCTCAAAGGGACCTCGATAGGATATAGGGGAGGAGCTGTGTCCCAAAAGCATGAACTTCCAGGGTTCAGGTGACTTCTAATATGAAAATGTAAAACAGGTTTTTTCCACTCACTGCAAACCTTTTGGTAATTCTTAATGTCAAGCTTGATTTTAACTGCATATTCACCTTTTTTAAATGGGATACCAAACAAAGAATGGAAAAATCCGAGAAGAGAATCTGTTGACAAAGAAGTCCATTCTTAACAGGTAAAATTGTTATGCAGCTTTTCTTCCATCCTGCAGATTTTTTCACTGGGACTGCAAGCAAAAGATTCCCCACTATAATTCTTAGATGACAAAACAATGGATTGGGAAAGTTTTCACCCATACAAAGAGGCAGTTCTCCCAAGATTTCCAGATCAGAAACGCCTGGATAAATATTTGAGCCAAACCTCTACACAGTTTGTGGTTTGTCCCTTCCCGTTTAATACTGTGGCCTGAAGGCACAAAAAAATAAGAGATTATTGGGAAACCTTCAGAGCAAAGCAGTATTAAGATATAAAAGCACATTCACTTGTTACTCTCAACAATTCAAACGAGAAGAAGATTAAAACCCACAGAATTCCAGCTTCTTGGAACTTCTGTGGCTACTGAATTTTCTGAGCCAAGTCATTAAGATTTAGTTACTCTAGCACAAGAAGGTCCACACAAATAAACAATCTGTGAAATGGGGAAAAGACTCTGGTGCAAAGAGCTGATGGGCAGCCACACACACACACACACTGCCATCCTTCAGCTCCTGCTTCTGAGGCTTCCTTTGCATCTTCCCAACCTGCTGCATTCTCTCTCTCATCGCTATTCCCCTTAGCTGCCGTCTCCATCCCTTTGTTTCCCCGAGCTTTTATGGCAGTGTCTACGAATTTGTCTAGAATCGTGACTTCAGAGGCAGCTTGACAGGCATTCAGAGAGCTAGAAATTTATTTCCCCATCATTCTGCTGCCAGGGAACATGCTGGGAAGAATGCAGGGATGCTGCACATGTATGTTATGTGTGGCTCAGTCTGGAACACTGGGTCTTTCTGTCTTAAAACACATCTAGCCCATTGACATCCCATTACCAAGCACTGGCAAAAACAAAGGTACGATTTGTTCTCTTTTTTTTATTAACTAAGTCTCTTGCAAAGAATCTTGAGATGGTTTTTGAAGAGCTCATCTGGATGCAAAAGGATCTCAGAAAATACAGATAATCTTCAGGTTGCTCTAGAGTAAGTTTTGTCAAAACTAATTTATGGCAATGCCCTTAAATTCCAAGGGAAAACAAACTAATTGATTAAAATCTTGATGTAGCTCTACTTCAGTGGATTAAGCTGAGCCAAGCAAAATGGAACTTCATAGCCTGGATTTAAGCATTAGGTAAAACTCACTAGATACGGAAAAGACTCCTAACTAATCTCTAATTTCTTTTTTTCCCATGCATGTACAAGTTGTGAAAATTGTACAAAGCCAATATCACAATGCTAAGAGTACAACAGGATGAGAGCACCGGGCAGCAGAAATTCCTGTCCTGGCATCACATGCGGGCATTTAAAAAAAAATAACTGAGATGAAAAAATTATCCAAGTCTGATCTTAATACCGTTTACACAACAAATTAGCACAAGATCCAATTTTTTCCCATTCTTCTAAAATATTTATTCGACAGCTCCATCTTCACCCCTCCCCCCCCTCTTTTCCCAAACCCACCCAAAGTCTGGAGTGGGAGATGATTTAACTGGGGAGTCGCTACTGTGGATATACAATTCCCTGCCCCTCTCTTTCTCCCGCAGTGATGCATATCTGCCACAGTGACTACGGCTTTGTGTCTCCAAGCCCTGGGCTCGGCAGCGGCAGGGGAGTTCAAAATCAGCACAAGAGAGGAAGGTCTGATGGTGTGCCAACGTACAATGGCAGGGAATTCAATAACAAGCTGCAGAGACAGTTGGGCTTTTATCAGACACGTTCAGAAGTGGTGGTGGCTCCACGTCAATGCCGGACCGGAGCGTGTTGCTGCCGAGCGCGACCGAGTGTTTTCCCCACAGGCAAGACACTCTTATTGACTCCCCCCATTAACATGGAGGGTGGATATACATTTATTGAAGGTTCTAATGGAAGGCTGAGGGACTCCTATCCCGAGGCCAGAGCAGAAAGACAGCCTATCACTTCATGTAATGGTAGCCCATGTGTGACAGACCTGACCTACATTTCCCCCCTTTCTTTCTCACAACAGCCTGTCACTGTTTTAAGAAGCTATTTTCTGAGAGGTATAAAAAGAAATGCATGCTAGAGCTGCCTGGTTAATGTGTTATATTGGAATATTATTTACAAACCTGCTTTAAAAGGGCTACTTTGGACTACAAATGAATTCTGAAAGCTACTGTAACACACACATGACCAAAAAGAATGAGTCCTAATGATCCTGAAGTGGTTATCAACCCCTGCACAGTGAACACTGGGTACAAATGGATTAACACATACCCAAGATACTGCAACAAGATGCAGTGCAAGGCTTAAAAGTAAGAACAATTAACAAAGCTACCTTAATAAAATAAAAAGGGCTAAGGTTCTGCAATTGGTATAAATTTCATAATAATTCAAGCTATTAGGAAGAATGCCCCCTAACGTTTTGTTGGAAGCCGTTCAGGGGTTTCAGTAGCCGATGTATGTGGAGCAAGAGCTATAAATAATGGATCCAGGCCTGAAAGTAGGACAGGAGCGAAAGAAACATTTGCTTCAGCACCAAAACAGCATTTTAAAATACCATCTCAACTACCACTCCCAGACCCTGCTTATTTAAAGAGCTGCTGCCAGCGCAGCCACTCCTTGGCAGGAACCTACCACGCCGCTGCAGGTCATACTCTTTTTTTGTCTCCTCGTTCCCCAGAATTTTCCACGCCTGATCGACTTCGATGAACCGCTGCACGCGCTGCTCCGCTTCTCCTGCCGGCACATCTGCCTCCTGCTTGTCTGGGTGATACTGCCAATCAAAGGGGAAAGGAGGGGGAGGGAGGGGAGGAAAAAAAAAAAAAAAAAGATGAAAAAGTTGAGGGGAGTGGAAGCGAGGAGGGGTGGGAGAGCAGCGATCAATAATGCATTTGATATTCAGTTAAAAGGACAGAGGAAAGGAGAAGGTCTGGGCTGAGGTGCCGAAGGAAGGGGGACGGCGGCGCCGGGCACGAGAGGAAGCTGCCAGTTCAATCAGCCCACCGGAATGGCAGCTGAACCACCGGTGGCACAAATGTCACCACGAGCACTGGCGGCATTTTCTGGATAATTTGCTGATGGAATCGCTGGCCTTATGGGCAATTTACCTGCAGAGAGTGACTACCACAAACAGAAACAGGTACCTGCAGAGGACCACGACACGGGAGCAAGAGGAGGTGCTGGGAGCTCTGGTTTGAACAAACCCACAGAGCTGGTTTAAACAAACCCACCAGTGTTTAGTTAAGGCTATTACAGATACCCTGAATGCTGGATTACATGTGCCTAGCTTTTTTTGTGTGTGTGATTTAAATGGTAAATAAAATATACATGATCAAATATAATTTATATTACATGTAATTTTACTTTTGAAAACGCGCTTCAACATCTTTAATTTCTTCCGGTTCAGTGAATCAATAGCCCTTCCAAATATTTAAAGTCATGGATCACTGCTTACAGAATTGTGTCATTTTAGTTAAGAAATGGTTATTCAAGGACATGGCTGCAAGAAATCCCGCGTTAAACAGGCAATAATAATTAAAATGGTAACACATTTTCTTTACCATTTGTTCTGAGCAGGACACTCTGACTTGTGGTTCAAATGTCTACTGAAGAGGAACCCTCAAAAGCTCCATCTTCCAGTAGCTTTATTTCAATGCCAGTAATCTTTTTTTCCTTGATATTTTAAATTGCTCAGTATAAGTGATGGACCAACAGGAAAACAGCATTTAAAATGAGACAGCTGCAATATAATCACGCCTATCAGCTGATAACTGTGTTATAAACCAAGATATATCCCTTATTCTGGAGCTGCCCTTTATACCACAACCAGCTGGGGCACTGAAACTTGGAACACCTGTTCTACAAGTGTAGATTTAAGCAGATTTCTGATTAAATGTCTTTCTTTCTTTTAGTTCATAATGAATTTTGGAAAGGAAAGAAGAGAGCACCAATATCCTGTGTGCTAGAGAAAATCCAAAATGTAAAAGGACCACCTCTCTGCATTGGAGACTGAGCCTCAGACTTGCTGAACAGTTGTGATCCATAAAGGTTCATCCCTTAGGGGACCCCTTTTCAATCTCCCCAGCTGAAGATGACCAAAGTCTAAGGTGCAAACAAACAAAAAAACTTTTGGTCATTGCATTCAGTCATTGTATCCTAAAGAGATGATTGTCAGGTATTTGGGCTGGCCACAAAGACCACAACTCAGATCAGTTTCTTCCAAGTACATGGAAACATTACTGACCAATTGCCCACAGCAGAACTGGGAATGCTGGCTCCTCTCCTGCCAAGGATGTTGAGCAAACACTCCCACAAAATTGCTCACACTTCTCCTTTGTTGTACCAAAACCTTACCTGGTTGGTTTCAGCTTTTAACTCCTTTCCTACAGATTTGGCAAATTTAAAATCTGTAGCATTAGCAAGTTTATATTAGAAAGATACAATTTCATGTAACTAGTATCAACTGCATTGTAGGGGACCTACTAATTAAAGCACATTTCTATGTCTATCTATTTGTCTCCATTTTGGTCTCCAAGCTTTCTGGATTTATTTGCTCTTTCCTCTGTTGGACTTTTTCCTCTATTACCATCTAATGCCTTTAGCAGACTACATCTACACTAAGAAAAAAATCCTTAAGCCTCAGCTATTTTACTCTAATCCTCCTCTTTTTTTTTTTTTTTTTGTTTAATCCCAGTGATCCCATTTCATCTGAATTTGTTCTGTACCTGCTCTTACTGCCTCTCTTTTCCTACTCTCCAGCTCGCTGATCAAGGATGATTGTTTCTAGCAAAAATCCAGTCTTGGTTCAACTTCCCCTGCCCTTCTTTCCTCTCCAAGACAACCAGCGAGGTGTCCCCTCTCCAGCTGTTTCAGACCCCAGCTCAGACACACAGAACTCCTTCCCAGAGTGGCTGAAGTTCAGGGGGGCAGTCCAATGTCCTCTGTTACCCCTTCAGATGTGAACAGGCCACACTCTTTTTTTTTTATCTCTTCCCTCCCTCTTGGCCACCACGTTCTTGCTTCTGGTCCTGCTCCATCTGCCCCCCCAGCAGCTGCCTCAGCAGAGCCAGGGGTTTGCTCTGGTGTTGAGAGAGGTGAGATATGATGGATATTCCCTGTCTCCTCCCCTTTTCCCATTCGGCCTGATATTTCTGGGCTAATCTCAGCTGCCACCACGCACAAGCTCCGTAATGCAAGCAGACAGGCCTGTTTTCTACTCGACCTGCCTCCTTCTATTCACCCTGAGCTCCTGCTCATCTCTCCCTCCACGCAGCCAGTTGTAAGTTTTTCACTCAAAATGTTAGAGCCCCTCCGTGTCTCCTGCGATCTCCCTTCTCAAAAGCCCTGCAAGTTATCTTCGTATCACTCGTACCCACCGCCACCTCCTCAGTAACTGGATGCATTTCAAACCTTTCCAGCTGCACATGGGTAACAGTTTTAAGCAGCAATCCCTCCGTGAAAAGAGCTTCTGGTTGAGCACTCATCCCAGTCACCCTGCTCAAAAATAATTTTTACTAACACATTATTTATTAGGACTTTATGAAAACAACAAAGGATCTCTTCCCAAGTCCAACAGAGGGGAGGGAGAAGGAAGAAGGTTGGAGATATATGCCCAAGCTGTTTTTCCTTTATTATACCTGTACTAGAAGTAATTTGCTGACTGTCCTCCATTACTAAAGACTGTCTGGAATTTATATCACTTCAGGTCATATATCACTTCATATAATATGATGCTTTGCAGTTCCTGTGAATGTTAAAAAATAGACTGATTGATAATGGAAATATATTCATTTATCTGTTAACTATAAAAATTACCTTACACACACAATACTACTGCTCCCTCCCCTGATGTCTATGTCTTAAATGTCACATTGTCACAGTATTTCTTGAGGACTCTGGTTCTTGGTCCAAGAGTTATTCAACACCAGATTCTTGGGGTTTTCAATTGCTTTAGCTGTTGAAATCACCACAAAAATTTGAAAACCTTCAAGTCCAAAATCTGAAAACCTTGAAGGTCAAAGCTCAAAGGAAAAACACACTTTAAACAGTATCTGTTGGAGGCTTGGTGAAATGGGCAACGTTTTCTTTGGGAAACAGGAGAGGTAGGCTACCACAAACTCAATTACAGTACCATTATTGGAGCTTTATCAAACAACTGCATTCAACTGTCTTGATTTTTAATGTACAGAGCACTGTCCTTCTCAGCAGGTTGGATACAGTGAGAAACAAGGTATCACCTGGCAAACATACTCTAAAAAAACCAGATACTGTTTCAGTTCATAGTTCTACAAGTATTGGAAAAGTTAGACATTTTTCAAGGAAAACTTTTTAGGTAAATTAATTCTATTTCATTATGCTCATCTACTGCCTTGGATACCTGCAACTGAGTAAAGAACCAGCAAGTGAACAAACCTTCTCTGTCTCAGAAAAAGGCGTTAATGTTGTTACATTCAAACAATGAAAAGTGCAGACTCTATAAAAATGCCTTGACTTCCAGAACATCTATTTTATTTATGATATTGTTACTTGTACACTGTCCACGCTCGATTCCAAAGGTATGGGAAGGTGAATACTGAACACAAGAGGCCCTAAGAACTCTCACACCGCAGGATGAGGGACTGGATGAGCCCTGGCCGAGCAGCTCCAGCCCCGCGGTGACGCGCGAAGGTCCCCGTCCCCCTTCCCGAAACTTCGTGCCATAAATCTAACAGGGCTGACTGATTTTAATCAAGTTCAAATTAGCAAGCAGAAACGCTCTAGTTAAATCAATTCAATGCACATTTCTTACTGGTGCTCGTGAACGTATTTTTCTCAGAGGACGTTTACGGCGCCCAGTGAGAATCAACTTAATACGGCTTATTGGGAGGGGAGGGGGAGGCACAGAGGCAGAAGGTTTACACTAAATCTGTAATCTCTTGCTAAACTGTGGCACACATGATAGCTAAACCACTTCATGTAACTGCTTTTACTCGTAACATGCCAAACTGAAAGGGCTGATTATTTAGAAGAGGCTGAAAAAGCACTGTCCCTTCTCGAGCAGGGCGTTACCGTGGCTGTTTCGCCTTGCGTGTACAAAGGATATTTCACTTTAAAGGCCAAGGATGCGCCACATCTCTGATTCCACATGTCAAACCAAGAGGTTTTATTTTCTAGGAAAACTACTATTGCTTCCAAATTTTATTTGACTTATGGAAAAGTTAAGTAACAACATTTCCATCTACTGCTGTGTATTGCACAGATAACTGTAAAACACTTCCTGCTGAAATTACATGCCATGTAAACTTTCTACTTTTTCTGACTGAGGAAACTGAAGGGAGATCAGCTCTATTTTTTTTTCCCGGAATGAACTAAGGAGTTCTCTCCACTTGCTACGGCTTTGTCTTTCCTACTTTCCAATATTTTATGCAAAGCTGTCAAGTGTTTGCAGAAATCTTCAGCAGAAAACAAAAAGTAATATAAAAAAGGATGAACCAGATGTGGCTGCATTAAATCCTTGATCTTCTCTCCTGAGACAATTGTTTTGGAGAAGTACTTTCAGATTTCTAAATTTTCGTTATGGACCTTTTGGATTCTGTCCCTCCACACCCCCATTATTAAGGTTCTAAAACGTGAAAGTAAAGAGGGGCACAGAAGAATGAGGAAACCATCAGAGCTCAAACATTCAAAAGTTAGACTATTCTGGACTAACTATCATGAGTCATAAAGTAACCATCAAGCAGTCAGCATTACCAACAGTTACAGCACAGTAAATTTCTAAACTATCTGATTTAATAGAGATTTTTAACTCTGGAATCATCCACAGTCTCATGAAATCACCTTGCTAAACTGAAGTGACAAGTTGAGACAAGTCTTGGATTCCTGTTTTCTTTCCATAGGGGATGTGTGCCTACACTGGAATAAGGGAGATGTGCCCCACCTTCCTGAGCAAAGCCAGTAGGAGGATTTTACCAGATGATTACTTAGATCCATCCAAGTAGTTGTGCTTTGGAAGGAAGTGCATTTAATGGCTAAACCTAAGCTTTAAATAAGAACAAATGATAGAATATTATCCCTCAAGTTAATTGCACAGAGTAATACCAAGCACTTTCAGAAATCAGTATTTGGAGGTTCAGTCTATTTATTCTTGTATCAAAGCTCAATATTGAACAGGCAATATATTCAAATTTCAGAATCAGAACTCTCCCTCAGAGTCAACATAAGACAATTTGGTTAATAAGTCTAAATTGTTGTTTTATTTATGACTCGCTGTGATATAAAATTCTTTCAAAGACAAAAGTGGCCTAAGCAAGCAGAACAGAAAGCCTGATGCAAACAGTCTTGGTCTGTTCAAAGTTTAGCAACAAACAAGGGTGTTGCCCTGAGACAAAATGCACAGATCACACCAGGATGTCCCTTGCAATACAATGAAGTGCATCCTTTTAACAAAGCAACAAGACCAAAATGCCTTAAGTTAACGCGAAAATAAAAGTATCAAAATCGGAAACTATGTTCAAAAACGTTTCTCGTGCTTTATCCAACATTTATACCCTACCAACTGTAATTGTTATTATCTACAGGTTAAGCTAATGAAGGCAGGGCAAAAACTGTCAAGTGGTTCTCATCTGACAGAAGCATTCATAGGTCCATGCAAATCTGCCTGTGCACCACAGAGCTCATCACAACACTTCACATCGCGTTAAAGAGAAGCTGCAAGACAGTCAACATTGAGAAGAAAAATATTAACCAGCTATTTCCTACTTAACTTCCGATTGATTCTGAATTCTTGTTCCATTTCCCCGCCTTTAAAATAAAATTTACAAAACCAATACGAAATCTGAATAAATTTAATGCCAGGCTGTTCTTAGGAGGAAACTCCTCTTGCCCCTCGCTTACAATATATGTAGTAAATACCAGTTTTTAGGGGGACTTGCCAATAAATCTCACCCCTTGACACAGTGTCTGTTCATACTCAGTTTTTTGGCTGCTCTGCCACAAATGCCAACAAAGGGACCAATTAATGAAAACTTTCTTGATACATTCCCAGTGGATGAATGTCCGCCTTGCAGAAGGTACCTTGACAACATCCATCTCGCACAGGCCAAATGGCTGCTCTGTGGTAGCAATTAAGACACCACCAGCCTTGGCGAGATTTAAACCAACAACCAAATCTGTGTAGGTCGGAACAAATGCTCATAGAAATCTGGAGAAATTAACTGCTAAACAAGGGCTGGACTGGGTCATATAATTGCATCCATTTCTCTAGTTATTTACAGACCACGAGGACGCATTTTTGTAAGAAAGCAATTACAAGCCCTAAAACAAAATTCCTTTAAGTGGCCACATGACCACAGCATTTAAGCCACATCTGTAAGAATCTAAGAAATCAACCACCACTCTTAAATAATTTCAAAAGTCAAAACAGTGCAGCAGGCTGACAGTCTGCTGTGCTTGCACCCCATTTTCCTCTCTCTCCACAAAAAGACAGTGTTCAGTCTTCACCTTCCCATAACTCTGGAATCAAGTGTGGATGGTTAAGCTCGTGGGGCATTCCTCCTCTTCCTAAAATTACACCCAGCACTTCAAGAGCTATATAATTACACTTAGAAGTTTACTCTCTGGCTAATTTTACATCCACTTCCCGCTGAATACTTTAGGCCACCAGTCCCTATCAGTGTGTAACAGCATTACCACCCATCTCTGGTGTTCCCCACGCCGTGGATGTGTCAGCTCTGTGTGAGCAATCAAGCACAACGCCTCCAAATGATCATTTATTCTGGTTGTGGGCACGAAATACAGAGCAGGATCCAGCCAGACTGGCTGCTGTGCTTTAGGGCTGAACTCTTCCTTGCAGAAGCCCACTCTGTGATGGATTTTTAAATCGGAACACAGGCCAAATTAGAAATTCGTTTATGAAGCTGAAATTTGAATTTTTGGGCAGGGAAATTTAAGAGAAGCACGTTTTAGCCACCTGTGATGAGCAAGGGGAAAGGTGGCAAACGTGCACTTGGCCCCCACCCTGTGGCACTCACTGAAAGGTCACAGAACGAAGCCATTTTCCAACTTCACCAGCTGAACTCATAAAATTAGGGCAGGGAGAAAAATTACACTGTTTTACACCCTCCCCCCCAAAAAAAGTATTCTGAAACAGGAAGGGTTTATTTCAGTAAAACGAAGAAGTTTAAACTGAACAAGAAAATGAGTTCATTTTGAAAAAAAAAGTCTTTGTTTTAAACACGTAAACATTAAAGTTCTATTGCTGGAGGAAGAATTTCTGAACAAAGAGTATTAATTAATTACCAATATAGTTATACAAATGTATGAATTAATTTCTGAATGAAGAGTATTAATTAATTACCAATATATTTATACAAATGACACTAATTACCAGTGACTAAATAATTCTGGCATGTTACCTTGCTAGACACAAAGTGGGTTTCCATTTGGAAAGACTTAAGTTTTCAACTGAAAAACTCTTAAACACTACAATGTAATCGAAAACCAGTGAGGGTGGAACACTAAAACACTCTGGTGCTGCTCTTAACTTAGAATGATTCTTTAACTTAGAATGACTTCGTTCACCCTTTTATCACATGAGCCATCAGGAAATCTTACTGCCCAAGTATTTGTCTCTCCCTACTCAAAAAACCACCATGAGAAAAAAGAAAATACAGTTTTATTTAAAAACCCAACTATTTGTAGGTCACCTCTTACATCTAAAGGGACCTAAACAAACAAAAGGCTACCTGACTTAAGAGCAAGACTTGCACAAAACACAGGGTTGATAATTTGCTATGTGCTCCTTCTGCTGAAGGAGATTCAGCATCCCCAGCTTTCCCCAGGCTTCCAGTGGGAAGTGAAATATTCCAGCAATGCCGACTTCCAGCCCTGGCTTTTCCACAGGCCTGTTTTGCATATAAAGGTCTTGTCTCGTTGCCACCCTGAAGTGACATCACACTCTGGGCTCTGTGGCCTACATGGTCCATCAGGTACTAATTAGAAGGCATGTTCTGTCAACACTTTCCTGCTCTTCTTCTATTAACTGATCATCCTGCCCAGTTAACACAAAGCAACACCAGTTCTGAAATCCTCGGGATCCTTTACCTGGGAGAAACAAGGATGGAGGGAAAATACACCCTCCAAAAGGGTCACAAGGTAACTGCACTGGTCCAAGATCTGGAGTGACAATAACACCACTGTGCTGAAAGGTTAATTATGTTCCTACCAGCATTCTCTTGAGCCTGAGCTTCTTTTTATCTAAGAATAAAGAGTAAACATGAGTAAAAAACCCCACAAATGTATTCATCTCACAGGCTGTATTACATTTAGAAATGGTAACAGCTTATGGAAAAGTGAAGGCTGCAAAACTAAACTCACTTGGCCATTAACACTCGTATTTATCACCAGAATATCTGCAGTTAATGTTATCACTGTTAGATACTGGGGACCAGAAAATAAGTCCTGAATACTGTGCAGATCCTACAGCCTGCTAATCCCACCTATGCACACAAGAGCCCAAACAGCTGCCCTTACAGTCACACGCAGTCACAACGACCCATAAATCAGCATTTTATAAAAACCAAAAGAAACCAAAGGCACGTTTTCTCCGTTGATGACACTGCACTAAAGGCACCAGGAGATAGAAGCCGAAACGACAAAGCAGCTGCCAAATACAACACGCTACTGCCACCTAATGCTTGACGGGTTACAGCAGAGCACGTCATTGTTCCTCTGCACGGCACCTCTGAAGCAACCTCAACAGTTCAGTATTGAAAAGCTTCACGTGACAAGTATTTGGAAAAGGAAAAAAAAAAAAAAAAAAAAAGAGAAGAGTGGTCTTAAGTTAAAACAGCCCAAATCACGATTACTTTGAAGGTCCTTCACTGATTTTTTGCAAAGCACGCTCTCCAAAATGTGAGACTCGTTCACTGCCACAGAAAGAATGATCCCAGGTCTTAAACTGCCTTCCTAGTCCACAATCAATCTTTTTTTCAACGTGCCCACTGAGTTGGCAGAAGTTAGCAGGGAACATGGAAGGAGCCTGCTTTTCCCACTTGCAAAGAGGAGAAACAGAAAGTGAAGAGTTCCTTGTGACATCGGAGCTCTAAATACAGAGGTTTCAACTTCCCCAGAGGATGTCTATCCAAAGACAGCTGGACAAAAGAGCAAGGAATTCATCTTCTTGATTCATTACTTCAGTCCATCTCTTCTTCTTCTCCTTTCCCCAAACACAGCCAATCTTTAAGCTTTTTAAAAACTTCAGCCTTGCCCTACCTGATGCTGTTATCAGCTCTGACACTGATTAGAGCCTCCACTGTCCATCTCCAAGATGATTCTTACTCCTAGGAAATGTTCCTTATCTGAGGAAAAATAACAGACAACAGTTCCATTTTCCTTCTCTCTCAGAACTTCCCCATTCTAAGACTTTTTTTCGGATGCTGCTCAGCGATCAACCAGCTGGTGAAAACTGTGCCTTTTTCCTCCTTACAGAAATTCTTATGCAAGTATCAACCTGAGCTTCCCCCACGATATTCAACTGCTTGTGTGTTTAACACAGCTTATTAATCTTTTCCATAACCTTGGGGCCAGAAATAACCACTGCTATTCAGCACCAATTTTGCTTGAGACAAATAAAATCCACCAGAACAGAAATATTTCAGATTACATTACTGCTGTTACCACAAGGAAGCATTTGCTGTGATCCAAAGTATTTGCAGCAAAGCATCCTCAAGACAGGAATTATTTGGCTAATGAAGGTATGAAAATGAGGAGAAAAAACAGAAGCTTTGGTTACCAAAAAGTAGATCTTTAGAAAAAGCTTCTCCTTCATATTCTTCACTTCCATAGCTCCTCATTTTCCTATGAGGAGTCACCCAACAGCCTCCAAAAGTACTTTAAAAAGCCCTTTGGAAGCTACACTACACAGCAGGAGAAGACAAAGAAATAGAAAACCCATCAGAAACTAGCACAGGAAAGAAGAAAAAAAAATCAAGTATTTAAAATTTACAGGAATATAAAGGTAAAAATAAAAATAAAAAGGGAATTTCTAAAGTTCTTTTATGATATCTGTTCCTGTTCTCACAATCTACACTATTGAATGTCACAAAGGCACTTCAGCTGCAGATGACACTTGTGGAAACAAGGCCCTGAAGAATAGAGGACTTCTTTAAAAAATATATTTATTAGCAACCATAACTGTAACATTTGCATAACACTTCAAAAGTTGCAGGAAGTTTTGAGGTTTTGTTTTCTTGACACTATTTCTTTCAGCTTTCCCCATCTCTAAGGGATTCTCTCCAGTATTTGAAGCCTTTTGAAACCTGGGCCCTGACTGAGGTTGGGCCCTGATTGAATTATAACTTTTAAAATGGACATGAAAAGCTACATATTAACAGAATTTAGCACCCAGCTGAGAAAGCATTTGGGTGCAAAACCCACGAAGAAACCACCTGCTTTCATGGAGCACCTTAGTTTGGTCAATACCTTGGTAAACATTCTACACTGTATCCAAATAAAAACCTAAGCCCCACAGCCTTTTGTGCAGACAGCACTTTCCTACCTTTGGCAGTGCCAAATGAACCTGAAAGATCTTCAGAATTTTCAACCTTTAAAATCAGAGACCACGAAGAACTCTTTGGGTTGGATTTCCTCACAGTGGTGGCTTGAAGGACGCATTCCTATCTGGACTGACCACTAGTTTGGTGTTAATTAATTAAGCTTTTGTTCAGCCTCCCCTCAAACACCTGATCAGTTACTATCCAGTGTTATGTCAAGAAAAGAAAAATGTCCAGTTAAGATGCTGCTCAGAAAACTGGTTTATCTGCACCATCTTTGACCAGGGACATTCTTAGGTCATAAATCCAACCAACACAGACTGAATTTTTTCATTACTGTTAATTTATCAGGAATAACAATAAAAGGGTTACGTTTTTGAGGACAGTCAGTCAATATCTCACTTTTCAGCCTTAAAACATTAGTTTTAACGTACTGAAAATGAAGTGAGAGTCTATCCAAATGACTGTCAGACTACAGCAGAAAGGTGAACTTTCTTACTACAATGCCAACCCATCAGGTATCAGAATTCACCTGCTCCTTAAATCAGTTCAAACGAGCTCAGCTGAGCATTTGAGCTCAATGGGACATGGGGAAAACACTCCTGATGCTCTGAGGCAAGGAAAAGATGGAGGGTGGGATGGTTATGTCATTCAAATCATGATTTTTCTGGCTCTAAGTTGTTCACAGATGAAGGAAAGATGGAATGTGAGAACGTGCTGCTTTAACGACTTTCTGTGATAATTATATTATGTATTTCAAACATAAGGCAAAATTGCACTTGGAAAATGTATTTAAATAAAAAAAAATTAAATACAAGTCCCCAAAAAACACGGAGTTTTACAGGTTACTACATCACATGACAGTATTTTTAAAATCTATTAACTACTCAGATCCAACACAAACATGGTTGACTTTATTTAACTGCAATAAGAGTCCTTATATAAACACAGCTATTGCCAGATGACTGATTCTACCCTTCACTTTTAGTATCCTTCAAACTCGTGTTCTGGGGTTACAGCTTCTTTAAATAACTGAGCTGGTGCTTAACATTTCTGATGCAGGCACTTAAATACACAGGATTTCTGATCAGTCGTTTCTGATTTGAAAATGCTGAACAGGTCAGAATAATCAGAACATTTACTGATGTGAAAGTGTTACACTGGTCTGTGTTGCTTCCTTCTCTGTGCTTCAATTCCTATCTTTTCTACATGATTTTTGTTTCAAATGCCTCACTTTAGAAATGAGATAAAAAGCACGCTGCACAGTATAAACCCCCTTAAATATTCCTTCAAAAGCGGGAAAGAACACTTGCATTGCTGAGGGATTAAATGAGCTAGTGCTTCAGATTTTATTTTTAATCAGAATTTTAACTTTATGCTGCCTCAGGACACAGTGAGTATTGAACACCTTTCACTAAAAGTCTACCAAAGACAGTATAGACCCTTCTTTTAATACACTGTTACAATTAATAACTTACATAACCAGTGCACAAAATGCCCAAGAGAGCCATCAGGTTCCTCTGCAGAGTACAAATGACATCAAAGGCCAAGCATGTATTAGCCAAATCTCACATTTCTACTGCCTGCTGCCCATTCTGTTATGTATGTATCTGAAATCTACAGAGGATTCCCATTATTACTGGACAATAACCAGTAAGTAAACAGATTAAGTTTAGAAATCAATCAGATTGACTTCAGTCCAGCTCCAACCAGGCTGCACTGAACTTATTCTGTCTAGACTGGCAAATTACAAATCCACTTTCTACCAGCTGGGTGGAGGTGGGGTTAGCCAAGCACGATGATCTGTTAAACACCTCTAAAAAGTAAGCTGCTGCTGTTCAAATATAAAATAAAAACCCTGCAAGGGTTATTAAAAAGGGAATACACACACTGCCTGATTTTCAGTGTGAGAAGCATTTTTATGTGACTTCCAACACCAAACTCAAAGTGTTTTCATTTTGGAGGTTCAAATTCTCGATTTGAACTCAGCACGAAGTTCCTCGATAGGCAGGTCCTTTCAGGAGTAATCCTGGATTTATTTTGCAGCAAACTTTAAAACAACAGTCCTGCAAGCAGCCCTTTAACTTTACATATATGACATCCTCTGCATCTCTTGTGGTTGCAGAATTTAGATGTACACAAATCTAATAAGATCCAATGGATTTTTTTCTCTTCAGAAAGTCATACGCCTTTCCCCTAAACATGCTCCATGGAATAATCTCTTCTTGAAGTTATTATGCTTCATTAAATTAAATTTCTATTAATATCTTTCCTTATGGTTGCTGAGAGTCATTCTCACCCCTGTTTTCAAATGTTCTACTCTTGCAAATAGATCAAGTGAGCCCCTTAACACTTTGTATTTATACACACACACCACCCCTTCTGATAGGAGAGATAATCTTTGTAACACTGTGTGTTAAATGGCACATTTATTTCCTCACCACATTAAAAATAAGAGCTTCTTGCATACTGCCTGCTCAAATTACATGGATTTTCTTTAAGATTAGGGCACACATTGTAACAGCAGCATATAATTTTCCTGCACAATAATTTTTTTTCCAGTTGAAAGGTATCCTATAATATCATCAGCATCAACAGGAATAGACACCTGATTTTCAGCTAGACAAAGCTTATGTGTTTGGTGACTTCATTCCCAGTAAAAAGCAGTTTTCAGATACAGGGCAGTTAGGTGGAAATTCACAAACAACCTGGCAACTCGTTCTTTGACCACAAAGTGCTAGACCAAAAGGGGATGTAAAAATTGTGCCAATAATAAGATGGTGTAACTTTTTTTTCTCCCCAATCTCCTACTTTTGTTACTCTAATTTTATCCTCAACTAATTCCATACAGATTCAGAAATGGAACATAGGCATGTTCCTAAAAGCTGAATGGATTAATTGAAAAACCAAGTACAGAGCATAAAACCTGTTTATCCATTTCAGAAATCACCTTGTTGAAACTACTGTGCAATCCAACTGTGGAGAAAATGCTGTGTGTATCCCAAGGATCCCAAACACACAGACAGAAGATTAAAGACCAAACCCCTACCACTTCAACAAGATACAGTTTCTCAAAATTTGGTGGATAATACAGTATCAAGATGATCCAGAGTCAAATAAACATAAAAATGTTTTATTTACTTATGTGTACATGCCAAGTACACAAAAAATGTTTTCAAATACAAGTTTAAGTTTCATGAAGTTGCAAGGAAATTATTTATAAAGATGTTTAAATACTTAGAAAGTGTGTGTGGGGAAACATCAAACCTACTTTTAAGCCAAACCTGTTTTCTGTGTCAAGTTAATACTATTCTTAAGGACAGAGTGAACAAGATGGATTTGACATTATCTATAGCACAATAATTCACTTAAATGTATGCTGTGACCTGACCAAATGAAAAAAACCTAAGTGCAACAAAGCAAAATATGGCAAAAAGGTAAGCAGATACATTCACTCTCGTGGGGTGTCTATGCACAGTTTTGTTCTGGGTTATTAACCTTTTTTATCATCCATTTGTTAGAATTAACAGAAGCAGCTCCTGTTTCAAAAACTCATCAGTTTTAAGCTAATTTGCCCCTGTGAAGTCATTCTTACAAAGCTACAGTTCAACCATTTTTAATTGCACGCTACTTTGTGTTATTAAGGTCAATCCTGAGGTTTAACTGCAGATTTAGTTATGTTTTGGATGGCATATGGCAAGATCTCCAACTCCTTTTTAGCTTTGGAAATTTGCATCTGCCTGTTCATTCAAGATGCTAAGGGTACATGTGTTGACAAATACAGAAAATAGCAGATGGCAAAAAGCAAATGCTCACCACGAAGCACTGGGGATCATTTGAAAAAGCCTTGGACTCAGACATTTGCCATTTTTTATTTTAAAAGCAGAATTGTGCTTCAAAATAAATCCCACCATCTATTCTGCTTGATGCCAATGAACAGATCAGAACACCACGATTTCAGAATTAATGTCACATTCATTGCAACTGGTATCCACGCTGCAAGTTGCTTTACAAAGTTTGGGATTTTGAGATTAGGACAATTCTTCAGGAGATTAACTTGGGCTGCTACACATAAACTGGAAAACTTTCTGTGCTGAACACGAAATTTGACATGAAATCTTTTCAAAGGCTGTGCTCAGCTGCCAGAGTCCCCAAAAACACCTGGATGCAGACCCATGCCAATGGTAGCACTGCTTGTACCACCACCACCATCTCCAGGGACAGCTTTAGAGAACCAAGGGAGCTCCTGGAGCTGTGGAGTTACCAAGAACTCCAAGCACATGTGTGGGGAGAAAGGAGTGACTTCACCTGAACAGCACACAAAAGGTAAGACAAGAGGTCCATCCAGTGCTGTACTTTTGACTGATCACGAACACTGGGTGCTTAGGGAACAGCATCAGGATAAGACAAACACACAGCAACACCTCCCTTACATATCCCACCAATATCTGGAAGTCCACAGCTCACGAATCCCCAAACCAGAGAGAACATTTTTTGTGTTAACATGGCCTGGCAGGCTCTTGATTTACCAAAGTCTCACAGCTTTTTCAGCCGTGGAACCCCCTGCACTCAACACCTGTGGCACTGACTCTCCCCCTGGAACCATGTGGGGTTTTAAGGTCCCTAAAAATAATGATGGTTTCATTGCCACCGTGCTTTTAAAGGCTTTAGAATGACTGTGCTGGATGCTGCAGTAGCAAGCAGACAATCAGGCAGAGTCTGCTCAGCTAAAAGAAGAAGATGAACACAGACAGGACATATGGTAACAACAACAGACAAGCAGCAGATCTGCCTTGGGAAAACACCTACAAGTAAACATCAGCGTGGCTTTTTTTGGTCAGAGAGATCCGTCACAGACACCAAAAGAAAAAATAAAAACAAAACAAAGCATATTCATTTTCTCTGACACTTCTCCCTGACTTTCCAAATAAAGAGCACAAACCAATTAGGCTGGAAACACACAGGTGCTAAAGAAAAGCTCGTATATTCAAAGATTATTTTCATCTTCTAAAACCACAGTTAGAGATATAGACAGACAGTTGTAAATTTTGACAATTCTCACTCCATACACTTCAAGATAATTCCATGAAAGTACAGCTCTATGACACAAAGGATAAGCTTCATTTATTAAAAATTCATCCAGGAAAGGGACTATGTAGTTTCAGTTCAGGAACAGCTCTGAACAATACTTTACATGTGACTTTAATTCCATTACAACATATTGATTCATAGGGAAGAAATACATACATTAATTCCATTACAGTATTCTGTTTAAATTAGCTCCCTGTCTGAACAGAAAAGGTATTTTACACTGTGGTCCCCCCATCACCTTCATTAAGAACAAACAGATCATTATTCATCTTCTATTCACAATTTACCAGTAATTCAATAGAACAAAACCATTAGGAGGTCCAAGAAAACAACGATTTCTATTAGAAGGGGAACTAAGAAGCTTGGTTTCCAAAGCCCTCCCCTACTTTGATTATTCCAATGTTTAAAAGTGAGAACCAAAGGATTTATGTCCTATATCTGCACACAAACATCTTGTCAGGTGTTGAGACTTCAGACTAAGTACAGAGATCCGTTTCAGACAAAGAAATAAGTTCACAAGGAGCACTGAGAAGGAGCAGGACAGCAGGGCTGCTGAGAGAATTCAACCGAGAATATCAAAATGTGTCAAAGTGCAATATTCTGGTGAAAGGACCAAACTTTAAGATTGCTTTTAGAGTGGTTAGAAATAAAATAATTATAAAAACCACTCACATAACAACATAACAAAATAAACAAATACTTCCCCAAGCCCATGAATTTCATGTCTAACAAAACTCAGTGCCATGATCACTGTCATATCCTTTGTTTCACATTAAATCCCAACTTCTTCTCACATTTGTTCTGACACCTCAAACCAAGGCAGACCTGCCATGCGTGTGCTCTACCACTCTGCCAATCCTGACAGCCTACCTAGCAGCTTCCCAAAAAAAAAGGGAGTTTTTCCCATAAAAGTGAGTTCTGCTCACCTCCTTTCTTCTTCTCTACCAGGTCACCAGTTTTCAAGAAACTCAGGAGTACAGTTACCTTGGGAATTCTATTTGTCTATCAAATTCAGTTGAAAACAGTCAACAGTATCAAACAAGACACTCTGTTTTCCTCAGAAAGCCAGGCAAAAGCATCTTTTGAGCAAAATGTCTGAATTCAGGGAAGTGAGCAAAACAGAATAACCAAGAATCACACCAAGTAACCTGGCAGAACTCTGAGATTCTTATGTACATGTAGCAGGAGCTCAAAAAAATGAAGGGAATTCACAGAACATGAAGTCTTGGTGCTCAACCAAGAACACGGCTCCACAAAAACACACCAGAAACTTGCAAACAAAATTTAATATTAACCTATTTTCCCTCTATACATTTTCTATTCCGTGACTGCAGGCTATCAGGGAAAAAATTTCATGTTGTTCTTTGCATCTGGTTTTCCTGTACTCGAGGGTTGCATTCGGCCCAGTGTAACTGCACAACTGATAGGAAGTACCACAAACATCAGTCAGCAAATTTCGTGACTGCTACAAACAATGACTTGTTTGATTTGTGTGCCTCATTATCCACTTCAAACTTGAACCAGCTTCAGGGAACCGGTATTATAAACACACTCTGATCAGTGGTATTGACACAAAAAAAAAAAAAGTAAAACCAAAACTGGCAGCTCAGTGGTTTGTAAAAAATCACTTTTGCACATCTTAAATAACCAACACGCACTTACCAATAAGGCGAGTTTTTGGTACTTCCTCTTCAGCTCCGCAGGGCTGTCCGATGGTTTGGCTCCCAGCACCTGGTACCAATCCTTCTGTGCCATCCTTCCAAAGGCCACTGCCCGACTGCCTTTGAAACTGCCTCCTTAGCACTGGGTAGGAAAACAAAATAAACCAGAATGACAATTCGAAACAGAAAAAGCAAAAGCAAGGACGCTGTGGCAAACCCCAGGATCATGGAACAGACTGTAAATCCTCAAGCACCAGCACTGACGGGGCGACACTTCACAAATAAAATCATTCCTGATTTCCTTTACAGGTGTCCTGGATCTTATTTTGCTATGTTTTGAACTCCCAGGAACAAAGGCTTTTCTCTGGCTACCACGATTCAAGCAGTTAAAGAGGAGATGCAATGAGATTTTATTGGCAGGGAAGGCACTCTCCTTGCCAGTGAGTTGTACCTTAATGAGCCAAGAATTACCAAACTCCTGAGAGTTGTTTACCCAACAGCATTTTATATCCAGCATGACTGATAAAACTTCTGAACCCTGTTCAATTTGGTGATTTATGGTGAGCTTCTTTTCCCTAGGTGAAGGTATAATAACCACATCTAGTAATTGCTACACGCTTCAAAAGAAGATCTGATACAAGCAGATATTATTAACAAGTCCAAGTCAGCTGGGCTCCCAGGAATAACATCAGCATCCACGTATATAGTTCTCAACATGGGAACTATTGCACAAAAAAAAGAGTTTAATTCACATTCCATGAAGTGATTTAAGTTCAGCAACCCATTCTTTTTTAAAAATCATTTTGCATCTAAAACGAACTGTTCTGAAGCTGCCCAGGTTATAGAAATCCCTTTTATATACACACTTTCTTAAAAGACACGCTTTTGATTTTGAAATATGAATATACTGAATAGGCCCAGAATATTCAATATACTGAAGACCCGAAACATATTCAACGTATGAAATAATTAATACCAATATATGACGTATATTCAACATAGGGAATAATTAATATGAAATATATGAAATTCTATTCAACATAGGGAATAATTATTATGAAATTCTATTCAACATAGGGAATAATTATTATGAAATTATATTCAACATATGGAATAATTCATGTGAAATACTATTCAACATATGGAATAATTATTATGAAATGATATTCAACATATGAAATAATATGAAATATATGAAATTATATTAATAAATGAAATGATATATGAATATAATGACATTCACAGCATGGACACTCCATCATCCTGCCGGGTAAGAAGACTTTAACTAATTTTTTTTTTACTATTAAAGTAATAGGGCACGTAAAAACAAATAAACAAAACCGAACCAAAACATAAAGTTAGCTCAGGTCTCTAAGTAAAACCTCTCTCACCAAGTTAATGGCCCAGGAAGAAAAAAAAAAACACAAAACCAAACAGGAGAATTAAATGCCAGTAACAGCACGGCAGTGTCCGAGCTTCAAGCTGGGTACAGCGGAATGATTTACCATGAACTCCCTGATAAGAAACACCACCTCCGGCAGGCAAGAGCTGTGTAAATAAACAGCTTTTATAAATTTTTTTTCTTTTTTTTTTTTAAATGCTGGAAGGAAAAGGACCTCGGGCCTCCGCAGCGAGGCCGCCTGGGCGCGGGCCGGGCCGCGGCGCCGCCGGAACATCCCCCTCAGCCCGCCCCGGTCCTGCCGTGCCCCCTCAGAGCCCCTCGGAGCGCCCGGCCCGGCCCCAAACACGCACCTGCCCCGCACCGGCCCCGCACCGGCCCCGCACCGGCCCCGCACCTGCCCCGCACCGGCCCCGCTCCGGCCCCGCACCGGCCTCAGCGTCCCGCGCAGCCCGCCCGGAGGGAAACAACCCTCCCGCCGCTCGGCCGGGCGGCAGCGGCGAGGCCGCCTCGCCTGTTTCCAGCCGGGCCGCGGCCGCCGCCGCACGAGCAGGAAGCACCGCCCCGACGCGTCGCCATGGCAACGCCTCGGGAATCCGGGCCTCGGGAATCCGGGAATTCGGGAATCCGGGCCTCGGGAATTCGGGAATTCGGCCCTCAGGGGTGTCGCTGTGACGGGACCCCGCTCTCCGCCTCGCCCCCCAGCCCGCAGGGGCTCCTCCTCCTCACGCCCCACCTCCCCCGCTCCCCCGTGCCGGCTCCGTGAGGGCGGTTTCTTCCTGGGAAATGCTTGTCCTGAAAGGGGAAGGAGGAACGTACTCTTGATGACACAACAAACAAACAAACAAACAAACAAAAACAAGCTCGGAAAGCAGGGCTTTTGATGTTGACGTAGGTGGAGACGTTTCCTCGTTAAAAGCAAACAAACAAACAAACAAGCAAACAAGCAAAAAGGTAAAAATGAAGCTGAAGTTGCCGCTTCGGGTTTCGGAATCTCGGTCAAACCTAGCTGGCGAAACACCTAAACACCAGTCCAGGCAAAATTAAATATAATATTTTGTAAAGGCATATTTTACATAATGTATATTTATAGATACGTATTCATAATATATTAAAATACCATGCCTTCAGGTTTATTCAGTACAGGAGTACAGGGTAGGTGGATTTAGGACAAGAGGCAATAACTAATGCACAGAAAGTTCCACCTGGACACGAGGAAAAACTTCTTTGCTGTGCAGTGACCGAGCACTGAACAGGCTGCCCAGGGAGGGTGTGGAGTCTCCCTCAGTGGAGATATTCCAGAGATATTCCAGAGATATTCCAGAGAGCAGCAGCCAGGCTGTGCAGACACCATCAGGGAGAACTGGGGCTGATGTTCCTGGGGTGTTGTTCCCGTTAACCACCAGCACAGGAAGGCTGTGGCACAGTCGGGGCTGAATGATGAACACGGAAAATTTGTCTGAGTTCTTCTTTATTTAAATTCTTCTCTGAGGATAGAGGTAGGGGTGGAAAACATGAGGTCTACAAAACAGCTCAAGGCCTGATCGTCAGGGTGATTTTTGCCTGTCCTGGTCATCGGTGTCTCTACACAGCAGTTGCTGTTTTGAGGTTGAATTTGTAACGTGAGTTTGTCCATGTTGTCAAAAGGGAAAGGCTCATCTTTCAGAACCTGGGTGAGCCCTGGGACAGTCCAGCCCCCTCTGCCAACGTGGTGCCAACTTCTGCAGCACCAGGGTGAGCAATTAGATACTTCACATAAGTCATTGACTTACACATGAGACGCATCAAGTGTGAGCTAATTTATGTACACCCTTTTGAAACCAGAATTTACCTCTCAGGCAAATTTTCCAGAGTGGTTTAATGAGTTTTCTTCTTGACTGGGGCTGGTGTGTGAGAAGAGACTGTTGTTGTGGAGGGGGGAAATGAAGCAGAAGTTTGTAAAAGATGCAGTGACGTCTTGGAGATTGGTTCCTACACCTGTGCCTTCATCACAAATGGTTAACATCCTCCTACAGACTGGAGACAGTTACAACATCCACTATTTATCCTTTATGCCAAAAATTCTTAAATGTTGCACGTAGAGCTTTTTCTGTTTAAACTCATTAAAGGGTTGGTACTTAAAGGCAGCTCATGGAGGAGTTTATACTCAATCTCCAGAAATGTAAGAGATTGTGAGCAATTGTATCCAGTGGTATAACAATCTGTAATTAGTTGTTGAATATAAAGTTAACAATGCATGTTAAGGAGTTATCTATGAAGTCAGTGGAACAATTTTGGAAGTGAATCAGTCTCTCTATTCTGTGTGTACTCAGCAGTTCTGCCAAAGTAGAAGAAAATAGGCCATTTAATATAACAGTTTGGTGTTTATGCACCACAAAATATTTAGATTATGAAGTTAAATCACTGCAGGATTATCTGGCCTTGTCTGGTGTTATAATTTTTGTGTCTCAGTTGCCTTAAAATAATTAAAATTATTTTAATCTATTCAGTTTCAGAAGTCACCACATTGTGTTTGGCTTAGTCATAGCCAATCTTACACTGTCTGGCTGTAATGACTTGTGTTGATCAATCTCAAGCCAATTTGATAATCTTTCATCTCTAGAGATATAAATATTAGCTGAGTTCAAGATTTACTTTTAAACTTTGTTTAAAAACACCGCAGTGTTGTGCTGTGTTGCCACAGAACTGCAGGAAAACAATTATTTAAAGACTTAACTGGCCTACTGTGTGTGCTTCTATCACTACAACAAAAGATGAGTACAAATGATGGACCATACCCTTGTTATTTTATTCTTTTTAAGAAACAGCTGAAATGTCCAGACTTTCTAACTATTAATGATGTTTTTAACTTCTGGAGACAACTGGTATTGTTCAAAGTCTTTTTCAGAGTTAGTGAACCTTTTTGGTCTTTCAGTCTGTGCTGGTTTTATATTGCTTTATGTGGAATCAGGGAATGGTTTGAGTTGGAAGAGGACCTTAAAGACCATATAGTTACAACCCCTGCCATGGGCAGGGACACCTTCCACTAGACCAGGTTGTTCAAAGCCTTATCCAAACTGGAACATTCAGAATATTTGAGAAATTACAATTGTTGCAACAACTGCCTCTTTAGTGTTGGAAAGGCAGAGTTATTTCTTGGGGTTCCTGTCTGGACAGATATGTCCCTCTCTGGACAGCGCTGACATTTGTTAAACTTCACGGTGCTGTTCTTGATCCAAAGCCCTGCACCTGAATGGGTCTGTTGGATCACTTGTTTATTTATGTAGTTAATGGTTTTCTGAAAGCACAGTCTCCTCTGCTTCCTTGTTTGTCTTGTAACTGAGAGCAAAATAGGATTCATGGAAATAAAGCCTGAGGAAAGCACCTGAGCACCTCCTCTGAATTTTTCACTTCTTACAGGACTGTTCCCAGTTCAGGATGCTCTGCCTGACTGTCAGTTTTAAAAGATGGGGAATTCCTCTCTTGTGAGAAGGTTTCTTCAACCCCTCGACATCCTACTGGTAAAATTTGTTCCTAATTCTAAGCTTGAGTTTGCTTGGCTCCTGTTTCCAGCCTTTGTTTCTCCTTCCACGTTTTACCTTAAACTGCTGTGTTTTAGTGTCTTATATATGCTGTTAAAATAAGCCCTGAATATTTGGTTTGATAAATTTAAAAGACTGAGAATGTTTAAGTCACTCATGGATGGGTATTTTGTCTTAAATCATTTTTGTGGCTGTTCTTCATTTTTCTCACCTTTGTCGTGTGGCAGTTAATCTCACCAATTAACTTGTGTGGCAAATAATAATACATATTTCACTGTGGGGTCTCGCTGATACTCCTGGTGTGCTGTTTAAGTCAGTAAAAATGACATTTTCTGTCAGAACTATTGCAGACAACTGGCTCAACAAGGTGGTTGAAAGGAAAATTCTGAGTTCTGTTTTTTGGGAACAGTTGAGATAAAATAATTTGTTCAACACTGGACAATGTTGAACTTCTTTTTTAATCTAGATATTAAAAATCCTTGAAAGAGTTAATATTATTTTTAAATTAATAATGGATTTTTCTCTTTGTTTTCCCTTTTTTTTTTTTTTTTTTTAAGAGGAAAGGGTCAGAGATCTGAATGTTAAGTTCTTCCAGAATTTGCTTTAATCGGACCAGATTTGTCAACAGTAAAAAGGAAAAGCTTTGTCTCCCAGGAGATGTGCCTATGATAGACTAAATGTCATAATGATGTGAACAAATGAGATGTAACATGCACGGAAAATATATGTTTTCCATTAAATTTCCACCAAAAAATGATTGAAAACGTCTTGGGAATTATTTAAGCAATTTACAATATTGTTTAAAAAGGTACATCTGGGCACACTGAGTACAGTCTTTTGTCGTTCATTAGTAATGTATTTAATGAGGGTTTTTTTAAGTGATAGATAGTTAAGGTAACAGACAAGTGACAGATTGTTTGTCTTTAACGATTTCCCTATTTCAGGCCCATTACAAAGCAATTAGAAATCTGACAGCATTTTTACTCTGCATTACTGATCATCTCAAGTGATGAGAAATGAGAGGTGATGAATATTAATTGTATATTTTCATATAATTATCATAAATTATTACCTTGTCTAGTGCGCTGCAGGTGGAGTAAAATCAACGGATGAAAATTCAGTCAAATATGATAATTTGAAAGATTTCATGACTTTTAGTTTTTGTCTCTAAAGTGCGGTGTCAATCAGTGCAAACCAGGCATACATTAACTGAGGGAAAGACAAAGATACTCACACCTTTCCTTGCTCTGCTAGCACTGCTCAGCATGGCATTTACTCCTGTGCCCTGTGACAAATTATTTCTCTCTTCTTTTGTAGCCTACCACATTTACCCTGGAGTCCTACCTAGTCCTCTCCAACTTTTTTTTCCCATAAATATTTGCATATTGTTTATTGTCAGTTCCTTTCCAGACAGGGAGAAAGATGGCACAAAGATTGCACTGGCAAAGCAACAGGGAATTTTGGTGCTCTGTTTTGGAACACAAAACTCCTATAAATCACAGCCCTTAGTTTTATAATGCTTCTCCTTCATTTACAGTTAGTGGGAAAATAACAGAAGCAGATTACTGATGCTCAAAATCAGGTATTTAGGCAACGTGACTGATGCTTGTGGTTTTCCTGGGAAAATCACTTTAGTCTTCTAAGACAAAAACAAGAATGATATCCCATTTATCTGAGGCAGTAGACCTTACCCATGAGATAATTCACTCTTTTACTGCATTTCCCTGCATATTTCTGGCTCAGAGAAGTGACTGAGTTGGACGAATCATAAAAAGAAATCATTAGGTCACTATCAGAATCCACTTAAATACAAACTGTGGATTTTTCAAACAAAAGGACCTCTTTTCTTCCCCTCCCTTCACGTTCTGCTTAGTCACGTGCTGCTAACCATGTGTGTAGGGCCACGTGTTATGTCATAATTCTTTTTTAAAATTCCTGTAATGAAAAGGCTGGATAAGACTCCTTTTGCTGCCACACCTCAATCTTTATCCTGATATACTTCAACCAAATATTCATCTGTTTGAAGAGCCTTTTCAGAACCAGGTGTGTTTAATGTCACTTTGGTTACTTGCTACTGCAAACTGCAAAGGAGCAACAACTGTGGTGTCCACAGAGCTTGAAAACATGACAGATTGACAATATTTCACAGCTGATGTTAAAGCCAGCTTCTTTAGAAAGGTAATTAGAAAATGAAGTATTTAGTTCTGGTATTCATTTTATTCATTTTATTTTAATGGGCTTTTGCCAAGATAATTGGTTATGTTTTCATGTGTTTGTTCAAAAAAAAGCACCAGGCTAAATGGGCTTTTTGCTTATTTTCTTTAGAGGCACAGTTTATAATTTATCATTTGATGAACACTTTGCCAGTATGTGGATTCTTTTACAGGCTAAAGTACTTTCTGAATATGGCAACAAGTAGTAAAGTGCCTTTTGGTATTAAAGGGAAGAATATAGTTGCTGTACTCAAATTCCATTTAATATATTCCTGTATTACACATATTTTTCGGTCTTACCGAAAGGAAAACTGTTGCCTCTTCAGTTTGAACTGAAAGGTGTAGTTTGAAGATGCAGCTGGGCTGATCTAAGTGATCAGTTGTCAGAGAAAGTGGCAAAATCTTTCTGCCATTCCTCCTTCACCCTCTTCAGTCGTGTACTCTTGCTGCCCTTGCATCATCACCACCATCCCTGTGACCACACACTGAAACAATTCGTGGAGATAAAGGAGTAAAAATCTAGTTCTGCCCAAAAAAATTATAATTTTCTGCTGATTTTACTCCACTGAACAGATTTGTCACGTGTCAGTGTCTGCACAGAGAAGGTGGCTGTAGAACTTGTCCAGGACAAGGGGAGGAGATTGAAGAGAGGAGCCAAGCCTTGTCATTTGGTGTCACCAAGCCACTAGATTATATATCACTTCATCATCCAATTGCATGCTGGGCTAGATTGTGTAAAATTCCTAAAAGTAAACACATGCTAAACAAAGCTGTTTTGAGATAATGCATATCACCTAGGGCTGTTTAAAAGTTAAGATATATAAAAGAGGAGTAGTACTCAATCATAGGAGATCAACCCAGTCAAAGGGAAATAAATTTTACTGAAGAAAATTTGCATTTCTTTCTGATTTTTGTAATTGGTACTAAGATCCACCTGGTTTAATATTAAAATTGCATTTCAGCAGAATAGTTGGCTTGTTTTTTGGCTCATAGAATTACTTTGATCTGCTTTATTGCATTATTGTTACCACTTACCTTAATGTTGGCTGGGGCTGAGGGAGGTTTTCTGTTGATGTTTTAGGCAAGTTCAGGGCCCATTGTGTACAGACATATCAGCAACAACATCCTGTCAACAAAAAATCGATCAACCTATTTAGCAAAAGATCTAAAAGAAAGAGTAATTCAAGAAAAAAGAACTCGATTTAAGAGCTTTCTTTGTAAGATTTTGTCAGCAGAGTAACAGCATCAAAGTTTCCTTTCCACAGGTAGCGGATGGCAGACCTCATGCACAAGATAAGGATGATTTAAGGTTTTCTTGACTGCCCAACCTGTATCAATCAATTACAGGTAAAATATTAGACTCTGTGTATGTCCAAAAGCCAGTGATCTGCCTTAAGTTTGAATTAGGTGTAAATTCTGACCTGGACTCTGGTCATTTTATCTGAAGGTCCATTCTCCTAAATTATTAAAAAATAAATAAAAAAAAATAAGAAAAAAAATAAAAAAGAACCCTTCCTATTAAAAGAAATAAATACTTACAAAGCTCATGATTTCTTGGTGATGTCTATGTAGGAACAACTTCTGAAACACAGCAGTTTTTCCGTTTCAGTAGAGGTGGAGGAGATGGGGGCAGCAGGGAGAAAACAAGAGGTGAAAAGGTGGATTTATTGAAAATCTGTATGACTTGATTTCAGGTGTTTCTGATTTGATTGTATGTACAGATAATCAGATTAATCTAAATCCAAAGAGAATGTAATTTCTCTCTCTGTTTATAGCCTCCAAATTTCCCTTTCAGTTTCAAATCTTGCAGCTCCAGAAAAGAGAAATATGTAAAGTATGGAGAGATTCCAAATGAAACTCTGTCCTAATCCCACCATGTTCTCAAAAGCTGTAGAGAAAATAAGGATACAAGATTGGCTCAAATTTTTTTTATCACTGTTTAATCATCAGTCTTAAAAATGAACAGAAAGCCTGCACTTTCCTTTTATTTACAACCTTTTGTACTTCTAAACAGGAAATGGCAAACAACAGAAGTCTAATAAGTGCTCAGGAAAAATGCCATATGGCATGTGCATCATCAACCCCAAAAAACACGAGGAGCTCTAAACTCTGCAAATGTCTTCGTGCCACAGGGATGCACAACCTGCATTAGCAAAAAAAAAAGTGTGAGTAAAGCCATGGCAACTTTTCACTCACGTAGTTTGTCAATGATGCTTCATTTGCTTCTGTGTGATAAGTTGTAAAAATATAATCGACTAAATATTTTGTTGGCGTCAGACTTGGAATGAGGATGAAGAGGTGTGGAACATTTAGAATATTTTTGTAGTTTCTCTGTATGATGTGCTCTCAGTTTCATTCGAGTATGGGGAGAAATATCTCAAAACCCTCAGGCACATTGATTTTTTTAACTTTGGTCTCAATTTAAATTTTTTTTTATAGTTCTGAAAAGTGTCTGTGAATCCTTCCTTCTGGGTCCATCTGCAGCTTGCCTTGGCGGTCCTGGAATCTAAAAATAATCTCCTTTGTCTTCCCACGTTTCTTTGTCCCTTTAGATGCCAGTTCTTGCTCTTTGGTCAGACAGCAAAGCCTTGGCACGGAGCGGGGTCTGGAGCGGGGCTGGTGGCAGGGTCACAGCCGGGGGAGGGTCACGCGTGGAGCGGAGCGGCGGGACAGGGACAGGGAGAACGGCCCGCGCAGCCCCCGCGCAGGGAGCGGCCCCGCGGGGCCGTCTGGCGGCTCCCCCCGGGCTCTGGGAAGGGGGATCCGCTCGGCTCCGCTCTGGCAGAGCTGGCCCCGAGCCCAGCAGCCAAACCCCGGAGCCAAACCCCTCCAGCCACCGCGGATCCCAAGGTGCTGCTCCCCTTGTTTTTGTGCCGCACGGAGAGCAGATGGCAGACACTCGCTTGTGGCAAGTACAAGTGACACTGAAGCTTCAAACTTCTATAGGTTGGTTTTTTTTTTTGGCCCTTTTACCTACCCAGTTAGTAAAACTACGCTATGGTGGCTCAATTATCAATTTCTTTGGGAGCACTTGTTTCGATGGAGGAAGTTTATGTTCCCATTTTTCGCTCTGATTTCTTTTCCACAATGTGGCACCTTCATTCCTTGGACATAAAGTAGTTTTTATCTGTTCCAGGCACTGAAAGAAGGTCCATGTCTCTGGGGTGAGACAGAAGAGATGCATTGGGTGCTGTCTAGTTTCTTGGCTAATTAAGAAGAGGTAGTAAATGCTCTCAGATTATTGCTATAACCAAAAGGAACTGATCAAACATTTTCTTGTATATTAAGCACCAGTTGCTTCCCTGAGCAGCGTGGTTTCTTTTTTTTTTTAGTGTACTGGAGAAAAAGCTTCCATGGCCAGAAGTCTGTGGGATGCCAGGGTTTCAGTGGGGAAGTGACAGAAAGGAGAATTAGTTTCTTTCTATTCATCAGCTCAGAGATCCAGTGTAAAATTTTCATTCAAGCCTTTGGCAAAATTCCCAATAATTTCAGTGGGACAAGAGTTTCACTCACAGCCTGTACTTATTAGGTTATTACTCAGCATGTACTCATTTAGAATGGATTGTAGTTTCGTGATAGCCTGTAATTGGAAAGAGTGGTAGGAGAGAAGTAGAAGATATGGGGTTTTTGTTTGTTTGGGGTTTTGTTTTATTTTTTAATAAAAGGAAAGCAATCATCACTTTTTCTTTCTAACTACTGTATGAGTTGAGATCAGTTTAGTTTACTTGGTAGGTGTGAGTTTGCAGCATTATTTGCTGAAGAAGGTCCTTCTCAAAATGATGCAAACTGTGTGTGTAAAGCTGTCCTTTGTTGAGTGAGTTAATAATGAAGGCAGCTTCCCAAACATTGAATTTGATAAACTGTTGGGCTTTGCTTGTAAAACATATATACTGTGGGTTTCCTGTATAATAAGATGAAATTTAGAATTTCCACCAGTCTTATGATGATTTTAATGCAGGCCTGTACCAGGAAATGCTTTAGGACCATAATATATGAAACATCCTCTTCTCACTTATCAATATAAAAATATATTAATATGGTTATCCGGGGCATACATGCATGGAGTGCAACAATAATGTAAATGCAGAACAATATGAAACTCACATGATAGCTGGAGAAAAATAACAATGCAAACAAATAATGAATGAATATAAGATTTGCTTAATCCCTCCGTCATGGTTAAGATCTGATATTGCCATTATTTTAATTTTTCATACCCTTGATAGATAAACAAAATGTCTTTCCTGTTCAGGCAATGCTTTCCTTGAGAAATCCAACACAAAGTACAAGCACAGAAATACAGATAAGGTAAATTTAAGTAGGGGAATATTGAAATAAATCACTATATCTTTGGAGCAACTGCTGAAACAAAATAAAGCAAAGAATACATGCTTGTCAAATATGCAGTACAAATAAATAATTTAGGTGAAAATGGATGACTAGAAATAACAAAGAGACGACCAAATAATGAAGGGCTAAAGGGTGGTTGTTACATCTGATGCACTTCATTGTATATTGTAAGTAATTGCTATCCATAAAAAAACTCCATGGCTTCTGTGTAAGAAGAAGAGACAATTTGACAGGCAACACCAGTAGCAAGCGACAGCAAGTACAAATCCTTGGCAACTGTCGTCATCCTGCTGGTGAATTCACATCCCAAACTGGGTGATAACTTTGACCTGTGTCGCTGTTACGGAACCGGTGTCAGTTACAGGGACTCCATTTCTCACTTATCAAAGGAAAACATCAACCATGTGCAGATTTATGTCTTAGAAAACTGTATTTATTTATTTATTTATTGTATTTATTGTATTTATATATTGTATTTATTTACTTCTCCTTGGTAAACTGTTGTTTTCTATTCAAAGAAGAAAAATGGAGATGTGCTTCAGTTAGACAATAATGAATAATTGGAAAATTGCACCAGAGCAGTAGAGTCGAATTTTTGATCTGATGTAGCTAAAAATTTCAGCAGGCAAAACTAACTGAAAGTAGAAGTTCCTTTTGTAATAATTACAAAAAGACCTCGGTGTTTTGGCCATGAATAAACAGCAGTTTAATTGCCTTTATACAGGAAAAAAGAATTGTTTGAGCTCTTCAGGTTTTTAGATGTTTTCATTTCCTTTCCTGTTGAAAGTTCTGGTTTTAAAATCTCTTCTCTCTGTATCTCTATCTGGGCCTCTTTCCTTGTGCTGCAGAAAAGGGATCACAACACCCTGGTGCTGGCAGCTAGAAAAAATTCTCCTTTAATATGGAGTATCATTCTTCCTGAATAGTGAATGCCATTTCCAATTGACTCTTTTATGCAGTTTCTACATATTAAAACTTGAGTTTTAGGTGTGTGCACAAGTACCCTAAGGTTGACATACGCTGTAATAGTTGTTATGAACCATAATACCTGTGGTATATTCCTTGTACAGTGTATTTTAGTGACAGCAGGTTTCCTAGAGTGTACGTATCTTGTTGAAAATATATACATATAAAATACATGTTGAAAATATTTGCTACACCAGCACTCTTACATGAATAATGAAATCATTCGTTACTTGTCCTGTAAGCAAGGTCCTTCATAGGTAATGCTGACAGTGCTGTTGTTATTCCATCAGAGTGGTTTGGGAGTGGTTAAGTCATGGTTTTATCTGCTAAAGAAGCAAGGAATCTGCGGGTTAATAATGGCAATTAACACCTTTTTATTGTATACAGAAACTTCTTTCTGGTTTTGTGGTTATTTTCTGCTTTGGAAGCGGGTAACAAAGTGGTCTTTTAAGGAAAAGAGTATTTGCAAAAAGTAATGTCCTCTTGCTTTCACTAGTCAGAATGAAAACACAGCATAGTGTGCTCAGATCCCATAATACTAGAATGAGTTTTCTTTGATTGAACCCCAACATTTAATATTCCTGAGACAGTATATTAGTTTAAGGATTTCCTAGGAAGAAACCCTGCTACTCATGTGGACAAATGTTAAAGTTCCCATTTGTTGGGACATCATTTTTGTAATTTATAATGGGAATGTTCTGATACTTTAGAGTTGTTTGAATATGAAAGGAGAATGAGGGCTTGATCTCATCCAGTTCCTTTCTTGCTTCATCTTGATCTTTAATACTGCTCTTGGCACAGTTACACTGGTGCTGATTTGGATCTCCCAAAGCCTGGATAAAATCAGATGGCTTGATCTTCACATGGGTGAATATTCCGCCTAGGCTTTTGGCCTAGGGTACAAAGTCATTTTGTGCCATTAATAGTAGCCTCAAATTGAGAGTTGGATGCTTTTGTTCTCATCATCTTTAATGTCTTTATGGAAATAAAACCTTTTTTTTTTTGAGCTTATGAGGTAATTTAATGTTCATTTGGTATGAAGGAAGGCTAGCACAGACTTCACGCTAGTGCAGTGTGGCATAGCTGAAATACCTGCTGTACTTCACCATAATCCTGTCCTACAGCACTTTATATTTCCCTTCTGATCTTGGCTTGTGCAAAGATCAATTATGAATTATGAAATAATGTTATAGTTTGCAGAAATAAGAATCGGTTTCATAAGGTATTTTGCAACTTTAATTAAGATATTGTAGGCTTTTCTGAACTCTGTACAGTTAATTAGTACTGATTTAAAGTAGTTGAAAGCCCAGAATAAAAAGATAAAATTTTAACTACATTTATCATATTTCTGTTTCAGAAAATGTTTCCCTACCTACACAAAAAAGTTGTTAAATACTGAAGGGAAGCAAAGCTCTGGACAACTTCTATTTACCCACCACATTCGCCTGCAATCAGCAATGGTATCAAGAAGGTCAAGACTTCAAGATTGTTTTACACATCAAACAAAATCAGTTCAGAGCTGTGATGGAGCATCAGATGTATAGACAGCTACAAATCAAGCAGTGCAGACAATTTCTGTCTTATATCCCCATCCAAGAGAAACAGAGCTGAAAGTGTTCCCACAGGTCAACTACGGTAATCAAAGCTCTCCTCTGTTGCTTTTAATCAGGAGTGTTGCAATTCAGTCACCTTGTAAATAACCAGTCAGTTGATATTCTAAAGCAGACCCTGCTAATTTTTATTAAGATTTCTTGACCTAGCAATTTCTCAGGGCTCGTGGTTTTCCAAACCATATTGATTGCATCAAACGTTCCTGCAAGGCACACTTACAATAAGTCAGGCTTCCCAGCTGGCTTTACAAATTTTTAAGACTTAACAATAGGTAGGTAATATCCAACAGGTTGACCCCTCTGCAAAGAAGAATGTGATTCTCCATAATGAATCCAAAATGAATTGATCCTGTCTGTCTGGAAAAATCCAAGAGAGCAATTGGATTTTGCAATGTACCATAAAGGTGATTAAGGAGAAGACTTGGTGAACAAAAGTTTGCTGTAACGTGTCCGGTTTAGATCTCCTCATCAAAAGCTTTTTGTTGGCTCTTCTGTTTTGGGGAAGGAAATTGTTGCAAACTGAGACAGATGATTAGAGTTATCATGGTTTGATACTCAAGTAGCCACGCTGATTGAATAGCATGACTTGCATTAGAAATACTAAAAAAGAAGACAAAAAAGCCGGGATTTTTAGGTGGTCATTTTGTCTTCTGAGAAATGTGGAAACTATAAAATATTTGAGATTGCCTGTATGCCATCATGGTTTAAGTGAAGTATCAGTTCAGTGCTAATTTAAGTGAATGGGAAAATGTCAGATTTGGAGTTTTTTTACGGGAGAGGAATTCACATCTTAGGCCTCAAACCAGTTTTGAGTTGTGCATGGGAACCTCTTGTGGCTCTTCTAGTCACAAATGTCCTTGCTGAACTCTGACATTGTGTTACCAATCTGCTTTCCTCTCTTTTTTTTTTTTTTTTTTAAATTTATTTTTAAAAATAGTCTTACTGGGTTATTATGCAGAAGTCGTTTGTGGAATGAGGATTTTAAAACAGCATTATGATGTTTTTATATTGATTATCAGCTTGTTTAATTTTATTCTGGCAGCTGTATTGAATATATTTTGCTATCTGGGAACCAGAAACAATTAACAATAAGCCCCACCTCTGCAGTCACTGTACAGGCATAATTGCTGTCAATTTGATTGAAACTTTGCCTGAGAAAGGACTGTCACCAGTTGTTATTTTTTAATCTAGAAGCAATAACCTACATACTGTGCACTGAAAGCACTCTTTAATTACAAGTTTTGTCAGAATCAAATTTTTTTTTCCTGTATCTATTTGAGCTGATAAGTTGTGGAAAAAATACTTTTAAAATTAGGGGGATTTATTTTCTTTTGAAGTTCTTAAGACACTTCATAAAAGGACTTTATAGCAGCTACTTTCCAGTATTTTAGAAGTTCTGACTAAACTCCACTTGGCACAGGTTAAGTCTGTTTTGTTTAGAAGAGTTCATTTTCTCTGTATTTTCTACATTTAGAACTCAGATGCTGTGAACTAAATTCTTCCACTGTGGAGAATTTTAGTGACCATGTGTTCAGATTGTTTTTTCACGCAGTTATTATGAAAGGTCTAAAAAAAAAAGAAAAGAAAAATTGGATTTTTTTTTTTTTAGTATCCTAAACTGGCTGTTCTATTTCAACAGAACTAACTGTGCTCTCTGTTTCAAAACTCTGGCAAACCCACAGAGCATTTGAAGTATCCAAAGTTATTAAACAGCAGCCAAACGTAATCAAAGTCATAGCTTACAAAAAATGGCACAAGAAAGATCTTTGCTGAAGTTTCTGTGTCCTTAACTAAGCCAGGAACCTTGAAGACAAGTTTTCTTGCATGCATAAAGTTTCTCTGCAGCTTTTGCTTCAAAGCCTAATACAAATCCTTTTTTTTTACCTTTAAATTAAGCTTGTGTGAAACTTTCCATCCCTTGCACACTATTTCTGAAACGCATGACTTGTTAAAAACACTTACAAATGCTGAGGGAAAGAAGTTACAGAATAAAGCACGGTATAATTTGGCATTAAAAGGCAAGAGCACGATACCTTTAAAGCAAGATTTTTAAGGTCATGTGCTTTTCTCACCCTATGCTTCCTCACAACAACCCAATAATAATTTACTAACAAACTCCAGTTAATCCGATCGGTAAATTAACCGCGAGCGGATTATTTTTTTTTTTTTTATTTTGTTTAATTTCCAATTTTATTTTGGTTTTTTTTTGACCGTAAAAATAAATACATCTGTAAAAATGAGCATTCCTTACCTCTTTCCTCCCTTCAGCTGCTGGAGGAGTGCTCTGAAAGGCTGGACGTGGCTGCACGACGAGCTGTTCTTGGCAGGCAGCGCCCGAGCACCGCAACCCAAAGACGTACCCCGCGATGCCGAGTTTAAATCGCAACTGCACAAACCCATGTGAAAAAAACGAGAGGTAAAACCCCAGAAAACCAAACTCACAACCTGCTTTCCCCCCTCCATCCTCAGCAAACGGCTTAAGGGGCGCAATTAAAAATTATTTGCGTCCTGTCTTTTTTTTTTTTTTTTTTTTGCATGGTTTAACAAAACTAATGTTTACTCGTTTGCAGCTCAGTAAGAGGATAATGTGCTTAATGAAAGAAAAATCTACTGACAGCCACATTTATTGCCCTTCATTAGCATTGGTACTTAATTTAATATAGATCTGAATAGACATTAGGGAGCCTGCAGGAGGTTAAATGGTGAAAATGTAAAGAGATTATTGAATTTACTGTTTAGTTTCAGTGACATCAAACAGACATAATTAATTAGGCTTATTCCACTAGCAAAATAATCCAGAATGTAAAATTGGATTAATTAATGCAGGTTTTTAGAGGTTTTTTTAAAGTTTAATACAGCAATATGGAATATCTACTTTCCTATGCTTTCTGAATTTTATATGGTTTGGTAAGACCATTCTTAAAATTTTTCTTCTTTCCTTCTCATTCTTTTACCAAAGTGGTAATTGTATTTTAGTTTTTATCGGAGGTGAAAAATATTTCTGAGTCCTCTACAATTTAGACGTGAATGTAAATGTTTCTCACTGTCATTTTAAGACCACAAAGTACCTTATGAGATTTCTGCTTCAAATTTGTGGTAGCATTTTATAACTGCAGCTTAAGTAGGATTCAGTATCAAACTAAAGATACCAGTTGGGTATTTCATTAAACTGTGAATTCAACCAGCATTTGTGACAAAGAACTTCTAATTGATGCAATCTTATATGTTCCACAAAGAGAAATTATTATTAAGGTAGTGCATGTGTAGGTAGGAATCTGCAATTCCAGCGTACACTTCCAGTGGGAAATGTAAATAAGGTCAGTTTTTTACCACAACATGAAGCATCCCATTTTTTATAATCTTACAGTAGTAAAATGTGGGATAGGTTTTTTAAAAAATTAGGGAGTGCAAAGAAGAACAAAAGCAAATCCTTCACCTAGTTTGCATATTTTGTGCATATGTTGTATGTATTTTATATATCCATTACTTTGCACTTTGGGGTGATTTGTTTTCTTATGTACTTTCTTTAGAAACAAGCCTTTGGTTTTATTTTTCTACATAGTTTTTAAATAGCATTTGTTGTCTTGGGAAGTATTAAGAGACATATTTTAGTGTTAATTTTTTCATTCAACATTTCAAACTATTCCAATGAGCTTTCACTAATTCTTTTACAGATTGCTAATATTACAAATGCATTTCAAGCAGATATCCACATTATACTCATTACTGGCTGTTTGACTAAGAAAATTACTCTCTCTATAAACCTGAAAATCTAACACTAATTAGTAGAGCCTTTATGATGCAAGTCCATTAATTAAAGGTTTGTTTAGATATTCATGGAGTTATTTACAAAAGAAACTTATGTTTTAAACCTGTGTCTTACATAATCAATTTTATATCTTATAAGGGGGTTTTGGTAACATAAAAATTATTCTGAGCACAATTCAGGTGATCCAATCCCTAGGATGATTGTAATTAATGGCCTATATGTTCAATAAAAGGCACAGATCACTGTGTTTATTTTTGCAGAAGTGGATGACAGAACTGCTGTTTGTGCTGAATGAATTTACACAATCCTGTTATTGCAGTGGTTTTTTAGGCTATTTATTACAAACTCTTCCCTGGTACATACATTGTAGCTTCTCCATGCACATGACTTGAGTGTTGGGATAGATTTCCAAAGTCATTTAGCCAGTCTTTTTTTTCCCCTTTCTCTCATTCTCCTCTTGCAAGCCAAGTCCAAAACAAAAACTTCTGTGCTTTGTCTGCGTCTCTTTGGCTGTGTTTCACTGTGACATGCACTGCTGTTCCTTTAGCACCAAAATGTTGGCACACGCTGCTGCAAATTTCACACCATCTCTTGCTGGATCAGCAAGCTTAACCTACCAAAATCTGGTGTTGTTGAATGGTTTTTGACTGATAATCAATCTTTTTGCTGCTCGACAGTTGTTGCTGGGACACAGACTAGAGCAGGTGGCAGATGTGCCTTGTCTTTTGAGAAAAGAAAGAGTAGGTGAGCTTGGGCACGGAGTAACATATTGTGTGTCCATTAAAAGGGTAAGTATCACAGGGAAAAGTCACTGCTGTAAGTAGAAAAGCCACCAACACCCGAAAATAGGCCTTTTAACACCCCTGTTTGCGAGTTTAATAGAACTGGAAAATGACACTTCCCGGTGTAGAATTCCATGTTCTCAAAAATCAGAGCTGATGTTAAAAACATTCATAAATTCCCTGTGTAAGGTTCTGTAGTGCTTTTTTTTTGTTTACTTTTTTACTATTTATACATATAATTACATCACGATGCTAATACACATATTTTAGAAAAGCTACAGTATATTGAAGGTAGGTTTTACAATATATGGAGATAGACAGTGCTTATTTTATAATTTCTTTCTCTAGCCCAGGACTGGGAAGAGAGTGTGTAGAGTAGTATGTGACTTTTGAGTCTAAACATACTGATGGCTGCATTTGAGTCCTTAACATGCAGATAACAAGGTCAAATGTCAGCAGCAAATCTTACTGGAATGGGAATGGAGGGTCAGTGATAGAGTGTAAAGCCCTAACCCTGCAAATATGTACAAGTGATCCCATGGAAATCAGACAGGCTTTTTACATGTGTAGTTAAACACAAATATTTGCAAGATCAACACCTTTGTAGAAATTTGTATTTCAAGCACTGTATAAATCACAGAGTCTGTCAGAACTGCATCATCTTGCATGTAATTTTATTGCTCCAAGTGGCATAAGAACCTGGATGAAATATAACTCTCAGTGATGTTTTGTCTTGGTTTATTGGGATTTATTCACCTCCTTGTCTTTCTGATACGCCAAAATTTAACTTGAGGTTTCAATTAAGTGAAAGGGGATTCAAACATCAGGTGACAAATTGCATGATCTTGGATAAAAATTCTTACATTCTTCTAATAGAATTCATTTTTTATAATAAATACATGTGATATGTCAGTTGTAGTTCCATCCCAACAGGAGTTTAGCAACCAAAAACCTGTCAAGTCTCAAGCATAGAGAAGATATTTTTGGGGGACTATTTTGGAACTATTGTGGTGCAGAACTGTGCCAAAGTGTTAATGCTCTGTAGTGTGTTGTTCCTCTCTGTAGTCTGGTGATGGTCAATGGTTGAATTTAATTAATTATTCCTTGGAAATTCATGGGAGAACACATACCTCAGTGTTTGTTTGCAGACATTTCTATATTTACCAGTTACTGCATTTCAAAATATAGTGGGTGTTCTTATTTATTCTTCTAATACCTTGTGTTCCTCCTGCCAGCTTTTATTGTACCTCCACTCCTCTTTACAATTGAATTTCAGATGTCCCCAGTGTACTGCTTCATACTTTCTTCATTACTTACCAGTTTCTTAAACTGATAATCATTTATTTCTATTGCATTTAATTGCAGTGACGTTAGCAACCTTACCTAATAAAATAATCAATTGCCTATCACTCCTTCATCAAATAATAATGCACTTTAGCAGTCATGCTATTGTGGAAAAAAAAGTCTTCTTCTGCACTTTGTCTGCCATTCAGTAATTTTTCATTTGCCATTTACCTTGATCTTGCTTCAGAGTGTGACTACATTTAAAATAGGACACCTTTTCTACAAGGAATAATTGTCAGGGAAATGATGGATTCTTACTATTCTAACTATTGACCAAGTTGGAAATGTTTAAATTTCAAGCAGCACTCTAAATAATATGTCTTTTCCCCAGCAGCACATAAAATTTAAAGTTGTCACATTTTATTTTTCAGAAGAAAACGAATCTTTTCTGTGAACTTGAAATTAAAACACTTTATTACCAATTTTTCTGTAATTCCTGTATTATATGATATTATTTCAGTGCATTTTTACTGGAATTTTGATCTGAAAAAGGAATATGCTATAAAAATAGTCATAAAATATGCAGAAATATGTAACCCATCATATATTTTGAGCCTATCCTTCTTACAGGCTGAAGATCTCAAGATCTCAAGCTTTACAACAGAATGATTCAAGTTCTCTCTTGAATCATCATATCTCAAAATAGAGCTGATTAGCTGGAAAGTAGCTTGATCAGGTCCTGAAAGATAAAACAGCAAAACCACCTTCTTTGAGAAGGATGCATTTTAAGTGTTTCTGACACTATTTTTTTAACTATTTTACTCTGGAAAATTTAGGTTTCAAAGTGTTATTACACAAAACCACATAAATGTAAATAATGCCAAGTAAGGGAAGTTGGTCATGGTAAAAAAAAATCACCAGAGGGACTGCTTCTTATGTAATACCTTGGGAGCTTTTTTTTTTTACAATGAAAAAAGTCAAAATTTACGTAAGCATAAGATTAATTCTACAGATGGAATTGTTTAGATAACCAGTAAACACCCCCTATAGTGTGCTGTTAAACAGAAATGGCTAAAGCCTTTAAATGTGGCTTCCAGTTTTTCAACTGATTGTTTGTAATGATAGTATCTACTACATTTTATATATATATATGTGTATATATAAATGTATATATACATATATATAAATAAAATGCCCTTTTTTTTTACCCTTTTACCCTCTTGAAAAGCTTTTTTCCTATTATACTTTGGTTTAGGGGCAGCAAAGTGCAAGATGATACTGTATTAGTTAGTTGGGTGTCAATGCTATGTTTTGAGGGAATGCAGGCTCTGATGCCTTTCCCAAAACCTACCTGAATTTAAAAGGTTTAAATTTAAAAATACAACTTCCTTCACAAAATTCTGCATTGGACTCAGCTATAAAATGTCTGGATATGACAGGGTGTCTTTCTGTATATTTTTGTGATATCTGTATCAGTGGAAACGTTATCATGACAAAGAAGTCAGCAATTCTCAAAGAAAAAATACTTTCCAAATACGACTTAAAGTTGCATTTTGAATAAAAGAGCATGGAAATAATAAGGTAGGGCCCAAACAATGTAAATTAAACGTTAGAAGTACAGCTCTATGTAATCAGTAGTTGAACCTGTGCTAACACCTCCCCAGCAGTATCCCAGAAGACAAATCCAGGGTCAATTTTGAGACATCTTCAGGTGTCAAAAGAACCAGTAATTGTTGTAGCACTGGTGACTGAGAGGCTTTTTTCTCTCTGCCAACTGGACTGAAATGGTTTGCACTGTAAACTATCAACTGATCAACTGAATTTCAGGTTGGCAGCCAAAAAGCCAGAGAGTTTTTTAACATTTCAGCCAGTCTTTATGTGTTTTTCATCATTCTGCATTGTTGCTGTAGTCTCTTCAGGACTTGTCTTATTTATTCTGTTTGGCATTGATACCTGTTTAATCCTCACATAATTTTATGTTTACTTGAGTGTAAATAAGGCAAGAATTCACAGGAAATTGCATGACCAAATGTTAATTGCTTCTTTCTAACTCTTCCAAACCCTTTTTTTTTTTTTTTTTTAATTTCTTCAAACAATGTTTATTGCTTCTGGACTGCTCAAATATAATCATAGGAATTTTTACTCAGTTTTTAGTATTAATTCCCCGTTCAGTGAGACATACTGGCAGATTTAATTGCTAATAATTTACATATTTTCAATTATTTCCCAAGGTAAAATGTAACTTCACTTTTTGAAAGGAATTATAACACGATTTTTGCAAAGTCAGGTTTACATTTCAGATTCCCATCACACAAAAAATAGCGAAAACCACCGATCATTCATAGATGAACCTAAATTTTGATTTGTGTCTTGTGAAAAGCCTCTGGGAGCATTTTCACAATCTGGGGGCCTTCTTTGGTTTCAAAGGACACCAATGCCATGACCTATTTTCCTTAAGAGTTCACAGAAAAGTTCAGGGCAAGGGGGTGAAATGTGCTGATTGGCAGAGGAGATGGGATGTTTGTAATTTTAATCAAATTTAGTATTAACACATACCTCAAATAATATGTCAGACCGGTGTTAGTGAGTTTAAAATCTAATGACAACTGCTGTCATTATGAGTTAAATATAGCCATTGTGCCTGTGGCATTAAGTGATGACACTTCAGAACATGCAGAAACAAAAAACTCTCAAGTATTTAAAGAGAAGGGAGTGACTGTAAACTTAGTTAAACACAGGAATGTGACCTGGGCATAAAATGTTTCCCAAATACAGAGGCATCTGGAATTTGAGCAGAGGACAGAATCGAATGGAACATTATGTGCTTTTCCTGCTAGAGTTTAAATTTTAGGAAACTTGGACCTTTCTTCCTCTTTCATAAATATATATATCAGGGAGTGTCCTATTTGTTATATTAAATAACAATATATATATATTGATATATATATATATATCTTATAAATAAGATATATTTCAGATTCATGTCTCTGTTACTGTTCCATACCCTTTGAAATGGATCACTCAACTTTTTTGAAATCTTGAAAAGTGGGAGCTGAGAAACGTCTGGTTTTTAATTGACGAAAATATTTTTTCCCCAGACAATATGTTTTGGATTCCTGAAGTTGTGGAGTTTGTTCTTGGCAGTGATTGGTATTTATTTCTGTCAAGGTCAGGAAAGAGAAAGAAATTAAAGCAAGATATGTATAAGTACATAGGCATAATATAATAAATACTGTGCAATATCACTGTATTTAAAATACCATATACTAGTCCCTTTCAACCTATACATTTATTCCTTTTAATTACTTGAAGAGAGTTTCTCACAATTCTGTAAATCTTGTTTAAAAAGGAATTGGGAATGAAAGGGAAAGGTGTCAGGAGAACACGAAAACTGAATTTTGGAATGAGTTCCATGTAACATGCAAACCTGGGCTCAGACCGTGAGCAGTGTAGGGACTTAGGGGATGTCAAATGAGGATTTTAGTGCTCTGTGAGTTCATTCTGTTGTTGTACAAATGCTGTTCCTCATTCCTAGTAGTGAATTTCTACACCATCATATCATTAAGAACTCTTTTATTGGAGGAAGGTGGTTCTTGATATATGGGTTTGAACTGTAATTCTGCTATCTTGAGCTGATTCAAGATTTACAGCTGCTTTAACTAGCAGTAACAGTGTTAGTGTGGGGTTTTTGGGGTGTTTCTTCCATTTAGGTAATATATTCTGTTTGTCCACAGTTCTCAGTGTGATGTCTGTTTGCTGAGTTCATCTCCTCTTTCTGTACCAAATTATTGCCCAGTGTTGTTGACCTTGTTTAAATAGTTTTGACATCTAGCATACAATTTAATTTTGGGACAATTGTGGTGAGTTCTGGCTTAAAAATTTATGAAAAAGGTAAGCATAAAGAAAACAGGGTTAAGATTTGTAAATTTGCATTATCAAGCACTTAGTGTTCACTTAGTGGTTGTCAAATTAGGGTACATGACAACTGTCTGCTACACGGAGGCAGATTACTGAGGATCACAAAATAATTTGCCTTGAAAAGGACCTCTCTGCAGGTCACCCAGTCAAATATTCAACTTGTGTTGATGCAGTGATAGCAGGTCCTTGTAGATGATCTAAGTATTCAACCAAAGCAGAAAGGACTCATATGTCAAACAGCTTCTCGGTGTTTTTTCTTGCTGTAGTTGTCAGTTAAAGGATATCCTCCATCCCTACAAACCTTGGCAATCTTCTTCTTTCCATTGTTCATATTTGCTCTATTTCTATTACTTATCCTAGTCATAAAAGGACATTAAAATATTTTTAGCAGTGCTAGAAGTGTCCTTCCAATTTCCTCTCAAATCACTTCTGTTCCAACTTCAGTTATTTCTTGATTTAAATGCTCATGTCTGTGTTACTTTGTGATGAACTCAGTGCTACCGTCTCTGCATTTAGGATATCTGAATAAGGGAACTTGGCTTTGGAGGTTCCTGAGCCCCAATAGACTGGTGGCTGCTCAGTTTATGACTTTAGATAGGATCATGGTAGCATAAGGATGCACAGAAGTGTCAATATATAGACAATTTCAGGTGGCAAGAGCAATTTAGTTTTGAAAATAAGGGAAAACAAGATTTGACCTTCACTACAATTCTCCAGCCAGCCCTAAGGAGTACTCTGGATGTCACCTTCAAGGGTGGGCAACATTTTTCTTTATCGCATTCTTTGGTTTAGGCAGCTGTAAACCTTCCTAAATTTGCCTTTAGGCATCCACTTGCTCTTATCAGTCAATGCCAAGCCCTCTCTAAGTTTCACCTTATGTCATCTTTCATTATAATCTAAATCAGCTGCCACTTCTTTTTCCAAGTCCCACACTGCCCAGGAGAAAACCAAACCATACTTACTTGCTGTGGGTTACCTGAACTGAAAACATCCTTTGGCAGCTTCGTGACAGACAGTTTGTAACACTTGTTTATATGGGAAATAACACTGTATAAGTGAACATCCTACCAAACTAAATCAGTACCAAAAGGTACAGACTTAGACTAGATTTGTCAGAGCAAGTTAGGGCCCCTGCTTCCCAGGCTCACTCACCTCCTGCAACTTCTCTGAAAACACATTTTTCCACAAATTCCCAAAGCAGTCAGTCCATCTTTTTACTCGCTGGTGTTGTTTAGTTGAGATTTTAAGATCTGTTTTCACGTGTTAGTAAATGTGTTTTTAAACAATTAGTTAAACTGGTCTTCCCACAACCTCTTTATTACAAGATCACTGTTTTCTTATGATCAGGAGAGGAATTGATGGCTAAGTCCCATGAAGGTGTGATTCAGGATGTGTTGTTCTGGTGAATTCTGGGATACATCATCCTCACTGATGGAGTGACCTAGAGATAGTCAAGCCACCCCATATGCTGAGCGGACAGGCTGTCTTACACAGTCAATCCAATTAACCTTTTCACACAGATAGGAGTAACTAACATAAAAAATAATGTCCATAAGAAAAAGGTCTTCAAAAACTGTTGTTGTTCATGAAGTAAAAGGAACTTTTTTGTCTGAATGAGTGGTTGCTGCATGACCATGTCCTTGTAGAGAGGAGACTATTTCAAGCTCTTCTGTGAGATCCTGTGCAATTTTTCAGGAATCCCATTTCTAAAATTGGTTTAGTAATACTTGTGTGCTTTCTGAGTAATAAATAGCAAGCTTTCCCAGTTGCCATTGGACAGATCTGTGGAAGGAAGCAGTTGTTAGTACAAAGGAACTTAATGTCCACACATTTTAAAAGGCATCACTCTGGGAGAGCTCTGCTCTGCGCTTTAGACTCATGGAAGGGCTTTAGAAACATCTCTGGAGCACATCCACTTGTTTAGTTCCACCCAAGTGATATCTGTTTGCATGCTTTGAAACTGTTCTGTGATAGAAATCAAAGTACATTAAGTGGAAGCATCAGGATCCTCGCTTAAAAATGGCAGTCTTTGTTTGAATTAATGGAGGTGCACCCCCATGGAAGAGAACAATAAGCAATTTTCCAAACGTAAATCTGAAATTTGCTTACCTGTTGAGAAGGAAGCCTGGTTGCAAAACCTTATTGGATTATCAATTTATAAATTTCCATTCTCGGTCCTGGTAGGTTACTGTAGCTGTACTGAATTCGATAAAGTTATGTGATTTACATTCCCTGAGGATCTAATCCAAGGATTTGAGGATCCAGTGTGAAGTTCCATAGGTGGATGGCTATTGAAGCTTGGAAACTAAACCATGGTTTAATAACAGGGTGAGGGTTTTTTTTCTTTTCAAATTGATTGCCAATATCAATGCTGATGAGAAGATTAATTTTCTTTTGTCTTAGAGTTTCAAATCGCTATGACAGGCTCAGCCATTTATACTTTGGTGGATTTAGAGACATTTATTAACATAATCAACACATCCTTTATATTTTAGAATAATGTAGCCTCACGATATAAAGACTTGTGAATTGAAACCAATTTTTCAAAAGAACTGTCATGCATCTAACGTAATCCAACTGTAATAATAGCAGTATGAGGCTTACATTTTCAAAATTATGTGTATAGACACATTCCATTAACATTAATGACAGTTACAAGGCTAAGGATCAAATTTTTCCCGAGTTAATCCTCTAACTCCCACTGATTTCAGAGATCTTAGATTACTAAATAATTTTTAAAGGCCTTCAGCCCTTAAGTTTTTAAATATATCCAGCTCAGACTGAATTGTTACCAGTCCAGTGACTGTGTTTATTGGCACAGTTTTGATCTGTAGCTGGATAGCTACCGATTATATTTCTGCATGCAATGAATGTGCAACAGTCTCCTTTGAAGATTTAATTGTAAGTGCATTTTGTGCAGAGGCAGTACACCATTTAGAGGTCATTTTCTTGGGTTTGGGAAAAGAAGAAAGCCAACAGTTCAAGTGAAATAAAAATGTCATTTATACGATGCAGTGTCAGATACAGAACTCAAACAATGTACGAAAGGTTCAGACTTAATTTCTCTGAGGCAGAAGAAATGAGAGGCATTTCATTTTTGTAGGTGAGAAGTGAAATGTTCCTCTCTGCTCACTGATAGAGGCATGCTAAGGTGAATTTTAATTATGACTAAATTGTGGTATTACTCTTTCATACCCTGAACATCTGTTCCCTTCAGGAAGGATGATTTATGCAGGCTATCACTGCAGACAGCTTGCTACAGCTTATGTCACGGTTAGGAGGAAGCTGGTGGTACTATTGCAGAAAATCCCAGCATCTAAGTGGAGACAGGCCAGGGTGTATTTTTAAGGTAGTAGAGAAAGGGGAGCGTGATGTGTCTGTTTTCAATTTTGAAGCCAAATATTGACCCTTTGTTTGTTTGTTTGTTTGTTTGTTTTCCTTTCAGGCCATCTGCCATTGATGAGGAAAGTATCTGGGCCTGGTTCTTCATGGTGGTGTCAAGCAAAAGAAATCCAAACCTGTCATTGTCAACTGAATGCAGAAAACTGTTGAGAAAAGCTCTGACGGAATTTTAGTGTTTAAGAACTGCAAAGGGCAGGTTAGCTATGAGGCTATTGCACCACAAAATCAAATTGAAGAGGTAACCTTTTTTCATTAAATGAGTGCATCTCTAAAGCCTCTTCTTTGTTGCTGCAGTTGTACTGCTTTTGCATAACTATAGATTAAAAAAAGCAGGCAAAAAAAAAATCTCTTAAATCACAAAGCCTTGGAATTCAGCAAAACAGGGATTTAATGTGTGTTAAGGTTAGATAAGAGGAATATTACATCTCTTCTCCCTCTTTCCTGAAATCCCCACTGCTCTTTAACCTGCTTGTCTTTGCCTAGTGGCCACCTTGCTTCTGATTATGCCTATTTTCTTCTCCTACTTTAGTGTCTGCTGACTAATGGCACATGATCTGAGGATTTATTACCAAGGAAGAGAGTGTCTAAGATTACCTGAGGCATGAGTTACATATGTTATATAGGTCTGCACATATGGTCAGTTCTGATTCGGTTAGAAATTCTAAATATTCAGTAGTTAAAATGCTTGTCTTAGACGAGATACCACTGTAACTATATAACAACATATTTTAGAGTTATGCTAGATACAAGAACCTTTTGTCTTGTCTAAGGCATTTTAATACTTTCTTGGCAATTTAGTAGGATTTAGAAGAATTGATGTGGTCTCTTTGTTTTCAGGTATGTCTAGAAGGGTTATGTATTTGTCCCAAAACAATTATGGCATATATGCTTTATACCACCTCGTTTCCTGTTCTTAGCCTGTGCTGTATTTGAAATAGGTTTTTAAAAATGAATTTTAAATACTTTTCAAACCCAGGGTTGATCCACAACATGGAATACTTTGTAAAGATTTCCACTGAGTGTAAGGAACGTTGAATGCCTGGACTATGAGCATTCAGTCCTCTCTGAATTCTGTAATCAAGGTTTGGGGTTTTTTTTAAGTCTGTAGGACAATATGATCATTGTAGGTCCCTTCCAACTGAACTTTTCTATTCACTAGAGTTTTCATCCACTGAAATAATACCCAAGAGAACTATATAACTACATCTGACAAGTTAATAAAAAGTCATATGTCTGTCAGTTTTCTAGTGTTCTTTTGATAGATATCATTCTGTATTTTGTAATATAAAATTAATTTTATTTCTGTCAACATTGGTGCTAATATATGTCAAGATATTGCATTCAAATGTGAATAATAACACTTCAGCAGTAAATGTTCTTAGAACCTCTTGTCTAACTGGAACATTCACAATGCTTTCAGCAGGATGAGGATCATCAAAACACGCAGATCAAACTTGTTTGTACAGCGGAGCAAAAGAGTTCAGTGAGGATTTTTGAACATCACAGAAATATAGTATTAATACATCTTTGGGGCTTTTTTCCACGAGGATATCTTGACCTAGAGCATTAATTATTAAACTGATATCCATGACTGGCCAGGGAGCTGCAGGAGTCCTACAATGACAGGGCATGAGTGACTGAGGCCGTAGTTCTGAGCATATCTGAAGTCAGTGTAGTCAAATCACCAATATATCAGAAGCAGAGCATTTTCTCTTTCCTTGAATACAAATATTACCTGTTACTTGAATGAGGGATTGCTCTTTCCCTTCGCTGTGTCACTCAGTGTGATTTAAAAAAAAAACCAGTTGAAATGTGTGGGTTTTCTATGGATAATAAGCAAAGTGCTCAGCAGATTGTTGCTACTGTCTGAAAAGTGTGTTCATTTCTCTATAGTCAGTATTTCTTTTCAGACTTTTGCCTATTAATAAAAGAGTGGACCAACTCTGCAGAGTTATGTGAACTCATCAAATCTGGAGGTAGCTTGGCAGGAAAGTCTGAAGTGCAGCCAAAGGATGTTTGATTCTCTCTGTTCTGAAACCCAGACCTAAGTGATAACTTTCTCACTTCACTTATGCTAGATGTGTATCACTGAATGAATGAGAAAAAAGACACACTGAACAATTGCTGTCTCTGGTTCATTTCTCAAAAGAACCCCCAGATTTAGCAGACTGTACAACCTTCACAGTTTTCCTCCCATCCCCACTTAGTCACTGTACAGGCTTCTGATGGAATAACTGCACACCGACTACACAGCAATCGTTATACAGATGTACAGAAAATAGGATTCATAATTCCTTGAGGGAAAGCATATTTTCATGCTGAAAATGCCTATTTTCATGCAGTTAAAACTGGAAAGAATGTCATATATGTTTACAAAATTTGAAAGAAGAGACGAATATATAGTGATTTTTTCTACTTGGACTAGTGTGAAACACTTTTTCTGTCTCACCAAAGTTCAGGAAATGTCTGAAATGCTGTTCTGTTTAGATTTGAATCTGGTTCTCCCAAATCTACTTTTACATAGTTGTTTTTGTTTAGGCAACTGCCTAGAAAGATAAGGAACCTTTGGTTGTAAAGGATTAGAGGCTACAACTGGTGGAAGACCTTGTAAGAAATTGTTCTTTTTTCGCATGTTTTTCCCACCTTCTATTCTCTCTTGCAAGGGGAGTTAGAACTGGGTCAGAAACATGGCATTTGGGCCTAAATATGACAAATATGTACAGAAAAGGGGAAATGGAGGAGAATATGCTGAATTTTAGCAATCTTAGGTGGTTCGCAGCACCTTCCAAAGAGTTCCATATTTGTGAGTGTTAGAACTGGATTGAAGGTGCTGTAGTTACAGTTAAAATTGAAAAGTTTGGTGTGCCACGTCAGTTGTGCAATGTGTATTCTATTGAGGTAGGAGATTTTCCACATTTGAACACGTCTTTATTTCAGCTGAATGTGGGAGTTTTAAAACAGGACACATTCTTTTTAAAATTTAAAAGACTTGTGAAGTTTTTCCTCGCACTTTGTGTTCTCTGTGAGCACCTTGAAAAAGGCAGTTTAGGATATTCCCCCACTGACCTGAAATAGGGATGATGGTCGAATAATACCATTAGTATTTTCCTCTTGCCTCTTCTTTTCAACAGCTCCATGAACAGTGAATTTCTCCTGGTCAAAGTATTGCCATTTCTGTCATCAAAAAAGTAACTTGTGTCCTGTCTTTCTTAGACTTTCTTTCAGAGAATGACAGGTAATTTCACCAGCATCATTTCAGTGACAGTTTCTGCTTTAATCACACAGCTCCTATAGTGATGATTCACCTCTTTCATAATTTTGCATTCCCTGAATAGTATTGCACAATATTAAACAGCTATTGTATTTGTTCTCAAGTATTATGAGTTCTGTACAAGCTGGAGGGAGGCAAGCTAAATATTCAATAATCGATTCTTTTGAAGTAAGTGTAGCAAGCAAATAGTATTAAAAAAATGCTATCAAGAAATACATGTTTTACATTGACTGAGCTATGTGACTTTAAGTTATTCAATCTGAAAAACCTGGTTCAGCATAAAATCACAGCAGTGGGAGGATTCTCTCTGAAACAATAGCTGTAGTGCATGGCTAGGAGCAATCAGAGCAATGTGGACATGGACAGTAAGCATAATTTAGAATTTGATGGGGGGCACAAGAAATGGTTTGTGATATTCCTTGTTGTGCCAAAACATTAGTATGTTATTCTAAACTTTTCTAAAGGCAGGTTTCTATCTTTGCTAGCAGAGTTAAAAGCTAAAGTTAAAAAATAACCTTTTATTAAAAGTTATTTAGGTTTCAACTTTGAAACTTAGAAAAATCCACGTATTGGGATGCTAAATGGGAATCAGAAGTGAAATTTAGCAGTTATGACATTTCTAGAGTTTGGCATATATTTTTATTCAAGGCACACATGCTCTGGTCAAAATATACTATTAACATAAAAGTGTAGTAGGGAAAATCCAGCCCCCTCTCTCTGCAGCACCCCTGTAATTCCAGTGTAATTCCAGTGCAGGCCACCTGCTTTCCACTGCCAAGGAGTCTTTTGTGGGAGTCACTGAGTGACTTCTAAGACATTGCTACATTATCTTGTTCTTCTGCCATGATCATCATTAAGGAATACACACAAAATATTTTGCACAACCTAGTTCTCTTTCTGTGTGGCCAAACTAATTAGATTTTATAACAGTTTTATCTTACTTTGTCTGTCTGTAAAGTATTTGAAGAAGATCTTCCTGTTACATATTTGGGCACAGCATCTGAAGTGCAGATACATCTGTCAGAAACATCTAACATTTTCTTTTTCGTTTCATACTATTTCAGTTGGTAAGAAACACAAAACATTTTGTTAGACCTTGCAATTACTTTTTTTTCCCCCAAAAAACCATGACTTGGAATATGGGATTTCTTGCATTTCTAATGAATTTGCATCTATAGAATGCAGTGCTTGAAAAATGGGTAGAGTCATTGCTGGCAATCAAATGATTGACAGCTGTTCATTCTGCATTTTGTGTGGAGGGGAGATTGCATTGCATTTGTTCTCCGAGTGATAAATGTTTTCTTTGTACCTGTTCAGAGCATACCCATCCTGTGGCTTTTTTATTTTCTTAAGGTATTTAAGAATAATTTAAGCTAAAGAACTAGCTTTTAATGGTTTGCAGTAACACCTTTCCTTTTTTAACTTTTCCAGACTAGTGCACACTGAGGATAAGTCTTCTTCAATGAGATACTGATACAACTTACGTGGAGAAAAAATGGGCAATGAATGGTAAGTAACATTTGTAGAACAGGCATTCTGTTTACCAAACTGAGGCAGTGAGGACTTTCAACTGAAAATAAAATCTGGACTTCTTTTTTTTTTTTAAATAATTTGTGTGGGTTGGTGCCTTTAAATGGAACTAAAAATTGCAGACAGTAAATAAGCTTATGAATAAGGTCATTGCTTTATGTAATTATAACATTTTAATATTTATGCAGTTTTAATACATTTTTCAGTGATTGACTGCCCTTTTTCTGTAGGTGCTACTTTAGTATGAGAGCTTTTTCTTAGAGTTTCAATGGATTAACACAGCCAGTTTCTCTCTTCTACCCTTGTATATGTTCTATAACTAAGACATCATTCCAACTGCTGTGTAAGAAGGCTAAGAATTATTTCTTTAAGCTGTCCTTCAGTGATACTTCTAGAAAATAGCTGTATCTTTGTATTATAAATTTAATTAGGTATTTAAATATATATCCCTAGGACTTTTGTTCCATATCTCTAAATATGCCTCTTTGTTATTCAGACTAAAGATTTTTAGTACGAGATTTTAAATAAATATGTTCAAAAGCTTCAGACTTTAGAAGTGACTGTGTCTATAAATAATCCTCCTGTCATGGGAGAAGCACATGTGGAAGATGCAGCATTTGTAAACTATTAAAAGTAGTCTTAAATTCTTTAGGTTTTGCACCTCAACAAACGTCTGTAAAGCAGTCTGCTTATTTCTCTTCAAATCCTAACCACTTCCAGAGGAGCAAATCAGATTTCAGCCCAGCTAGGAGTAGAACTTTTCCAGGGTTTTTGACTCTCCTCAGAAGCCAGATAGCATTCCCTGGCCATGTTTTGGGAAGAGAGAAGGCTGTCTTCATTATGAGCATTTTCTCATTATTTTGAAGTTTGCAGATAATTTCAGATCAAAGATGTTAAAAGAATTTATTCTTGATTATAAAAAGAAATATAGGGATTGCTCATGAAAATTGTTGTAATGAGAAGAGCGTGACAGCTTCAGCTAAATGTTCTCCCACACTGTCTTAGTAGAAACTGGACTTATATCCAGTCAGTATTGCTGAAAAAAGAACCCAGTGATATATTCAGAGCCTTCCTACCCTGTGGGATGAAAATATTTCTCTCTTCAGTGCATTTTCAATTTATGGTGCAAATGGCATCGATGGCACATTGGATAACAAGATATGGATTAAACCTAATTTTTTTTAATCACAGACTATGTAACCACACTTGCAGCATTTGTTTATAAGCATAAGTTACTACTAAGGTACTTTCTTCAAAACCAGTTTTGAAATATAACTCAGTCACAGTGAAACCCCAAACCTTCATTGTGAAATCCTGCACTGCAACAAAAGTATCTTTGATGCCAATTCCATGACCTGTCTAAGAATCAACCCAGGTATTTCTTTCCTGCACCTCATCCTAATGTTTCAGTTCAGATTCAGCCTCACGTTTCTATCCTCAGGTGTGGAATACAGTGAGCAACAGCTCTTTGACAGGTCCAAGGCAAGTTAACTGGCATTGATCCCACAGCTAGAGAAGTGTTTTTATCCTTAGCTTAGCTAGGATCAGAATTCTGAATGTAGGAGCTCCTCTCTGTGGAGTGTTTAGCATTACTTTCCCCACAGATACATAAAAATTGGCTCTGTGCCTGCTATCAGGTACTTTGTGCTCCATATTAGTTCTGATGATTTTATACCTCTGCTGTCTTGTCTTAAGAGAGTATATTCACTGATTTGTCACACCTTTAAAAGTTGGCATCAACAGATGCAGCTAATTATTTCATCTCCTCAAACCAATTCATAGTATACATAATATATCAGAACGTACTATAACAGAATGTAGTATAACATAACACAATATACATCTGTATATTATTATATACAGAATAGTATCATTATTACAGTAAATTTCTACTGGTAAGCTGTATGTATTATTATATATACCATATATAATAATAGATTATACATCCACTCACCTGTGTGATATTCCCCACTGGAAAGCACAATGGAATCTTTGAATTTATGTGGCATACATAAATGTACATACCGTATTCTGGTTAATGTAGAAGGTATGGTATGAACAGGGAAAATAACAGAGGTTTGAATTGATCTGAGCACTAAAACAGCATTGAGTTCTATTATAATGCATCTGCTCTTGACTCAGTAAATTAGAATACAGAAAAATGACATGAGATCAAACCTCTCTGGCAGTATGTGTATCTGGTTGAATGGAGAACACCATCTCTGGTTTCTCATAATTTTTTAAAAAAATATCTGAAGCTGTTTGTTTTAAAATCTGAATAATTCCCTTCATAGGTAGGATTTTTTTAAACTGTACTTCACTAGGAGTGAGTCTTTTGCCTGAATGAAATTCATATATGGGAGGTCATAGTTATGAAGAGTAACTCTCGTTTTCTCCAGGACCTTTCTCTACCTTCTACTTAAGTTATATGCATGTTGAATTAGGCAATATGTATTGTTCCTTCTTTTATAAGTCCTAAATGAACTTTTGCACATTAGAATAGCTGCATAAATAGGCAAGAGAGGAACCCCAGAAAGTTCAGCAAAGGGAAATGTGAAGTCCTGCAGCTGGAGAGCTGCAATCCAATCCACAAGTGCAGGTGTGGGGGAGTAAAGAACGTGGATTCTCCTTTTTCCCAGTACTATTCAATGAATGGCTAAGAAGCAGTGGACAAAAACTGAAGTGTGGGAAATTCCACTTCAGCATAAGACAAAAAAGTGGTCAGACACTGAACAGTTTGCCCAGAGATGTTATGAAGTCTCATGCTCAGGGACATTCAGAATACCACTGGAGAAACCCCTGACCAACGTGCTACAATTATGAGCCAACAAAGTCGTCATGAGTCCAAATAGTTAAAAATGAGCCTCATTTAATACTTAATTATAGAATCTTGAGCTCAGCAAGATTTCCCTAGTGCTAGCATAAAGATAGAAGGAGAAAATGGGGAAAAGATGGGGACTTTTAAAAATGAGTTTTGAAAAACACAACTGTTCCATTCATAATTTCTTCCTCTGCTTCTCCAGCGTTGCATGGGTTAAAGCCTCCTCAAAACTTATAATGACAAAACTTGTCCCAGACTTGTGTAATGTTTTCATTCATCAGCACAAATATTGAAAAAAGAAGGCAGATTAAAAATCTAGTCTGCTACAGAGTGAATGAAACAGAACTAAACTGCTGTATCTGTTTTAATATGGTTTTAATCGTCACAAATATACACAGAGGTGTGTACATGCAACACACTCCACTTCTCAGGTAATTGCCTTCCAGTTCATTCTTTACTCCTAAATGAGGAGCAAAAGTAGTCAGTTATTAGTCTTTATTTCTCTTTTGATCTTAAATTTATCCAGATTTCAGTTTTGTCTCTGAACTTCAGCACAGGAGCAGATGGAAAACCTGGTTGTGAGTTCCACGTGACCAGAAGTCATTCATTCATTCCAAGCCGAACGTTCACTTGTGATGAAATCACTCCTCATAGGTTGTTTTAAAACAGGGAAACGAGTTGGGGTGTTTTATTCTGAGCTGATGAAATGTACCTAGAGGAGCTGAGGTAGCACAGGATGTCCGGGGAGGCTTCTGTTGAGCAGACAGAACGGTGTGAGCATCACAGCAAGTTTGCTGCTGACATGCACTACCTTTCTTGTTCTGTGGAGATGCTGTGTGTGATTACTCTCCTGCAGGCCATCACAAGTTGTCACTTCTGGTTGCTGTTGGCTTGTATTTGCTGTTGTCCCACACACTGCTGTTTGCAAAGTCACAAGCTGTGCTGCAATGTCTGGAAATATGTGTCATTCCTGCACATGAATGGATCGAGGAGTAGAACTAAGGCTGTTTGTAACTCTTTCTTTCTGCCTGGAAAAGCAATTTTCTACAAAATATGAAATTATAATTCTGCACAGTGAGTAAAACTTTACTGAGCTTTGTATAGCCTGAGTCATGCAAGTGACTTAATATTTAGGTAGCACTGTTAATTAGCAGGAGGACAATCACTTCAGTCCAAGGCTATTTTAACTTTTACATAGCAAGATACTTAAATCTATTAATTTTCTATGCTGACCTGTTATAAGCTCTTTTAGTTAAAAAAAAAAAAAAAAAAATAGTGCAGGGTGGTAGAAGTGAAGAAAGAGGCATAAAGTGTATTGGAAAACTACCAAATGTCCCCTGCAAATGGACCCTATTCAGAATCAGTAAGCGTATGATGAGTGAAGTGGTTTTGAATATCGCCTTTAGATTCCATGCTGTTACAAGGCCAGCCCCGAACATGGCAACTCTTATTTCCACACACAGTACCTCTTCACTCTCAATTTAACCCAAAAATCTGATGAACCCATTACTCCATACTTGATTTCATGGAACAAGGAGTAGATATAGTTACAAATGATCAATCACAAGCCGTGAACCAAAGCAGCAAGGCATTAACAATTCACACCATTTCGGTCCACTTGCTCGAGCAGAAGATGTGCCAGCATATTTAATGCACAGCTACTTCGTTCAGTTCAGTAAAAAGACATGACTCATGCTCATTTTAGGAACTGAGGACACTCTGGAGGTTTTCATGCCTACCAGCCACTGAGGGTTAGAGTTTGCACTTCGAAACAATTAACATAACCAGGTGTCCAGTAAAGGTCACGGGGACGGGCAGGATTTTAAATCAAATTTTGCTCAGGTTGAAAACAAAAGCAAGGAGGACCCGGGAAGTGGTTCCCACAATAAAGCCAAGTTGTGCTGTAGGAATTTGTAGTGTACAATCAACATCTTGCTCAGCAGTATTGTAACACTGTAGACCCCACAGGCATGTGCCGTCAATTTAATGGGATCACTGGGAAAGCGGAGCAGCTGTGAAAGATTGCTTAAAGTACAGCAATCGTGTCCTTGTCATTCTGTTCAACGGTGGAGAAATCCAAATTCGGATGGGCATCAGTATTTAAGGAAATGACTGCTAAAGCATCTCTCATAAGTACCTTGGGGACAGTGTGCTTTGACATGTAGCATGTAAACAAAAGTACACAGCAGCTGTTAGATTAGTTTGTGTTGGAGTAAAAACCACACTGATGTAATTTCAACCACCCAGGAAAATGCACGTTCTCCATCATTTGGTTTCCCCGTATAAAGCACAATTTTGGGTTGCCCTGGACAAAGAGTTGCATTGTGTTTGCTTAAAATAAGAAACATAAAGGACATTGCATGCTGGCACAGTCTCATGCCCTCTCTGTTACAGAGTACAGTGCACATTGAAGGTACCTTCAGGAAAAGTCTCGTCCCCAGGAAGTGTAAAAAGACTTTCTAGTATTTTGGTCATATCGAAAGATTCTTTTTTCCGATTCTGGGAAAACTGTTGATGGTTTATTTCCTGGTTTTCTGATACTGGTATAAGGGAAATGGACGTGGAAAAGAGCTCAACATAATACTAATGTTTGTGCTCCAATAATGTCATGAGTTCAAGTAAGAAGAAAATTAACAAACTGCATTTTGGGGGATTTGTTTTTATTTTTTTGCAGTCCACTTGTGAGGATTGAAAATTGCCAGAGGGTGATTTTCTCATTCCTTTACAAATGTTCTGCTTACTTTTTGTGGATACCCTACTGGGCTTTGGATTTTGTGCTTTCTGTCACTCCATTTGATCAACATTGCACTCTTATAATTTTCAGCATGTTTAAAGACAAGACAATGCGAAAAAAAAAAAGATTTTTCTTTCCTGTTTGCCACAGTGGCATTGTGCCATTATCCCCATCATTTTAAAATCCCCATGGGTTTTGTTTTAGGGAAAGTTTCTCCTCTCTGTTCTCCAGAGGAGTGTAAAATTACACTGTAAACCAATTATTCTCTTCAAGGAAATTCGATGTTTGTCATGTGATATGAAGCCAAAAAATCAATAAGGGGGAGAATAAAAACAATCAAGGTGTATTTGCTTAGCTGAGGAGCAAAGATCCTCGGGCCCTCTCCTTTTATCCACGGCTGACTCTTGAGCAGCTAAGACCACTGCAAAAAACATTCCTAAACCAGCATTAATTTTTGAGCAACTGTGTATTTTTTATCTAGAGCTCTAAAAGTATCTTCTGTAATCACCAAGCAGAGTAAAGTTAGGGAATATTTCAGTAAAATACACTCTTCTGAAGTTGCTGCCTTGGTGATGTACCTTTATTCCTTTACCTTTCTAGAGACAAGTGTTTTTGTACTTCAGTGAACACTTAATAGCATTGATATCTGGAATTTTAAAGAGGTCAAAACAATGGGGTTAAAAAGAGAAAGAGTACTTTGAGCTCTTTGACACTAGAAAACTGGAAACATTAAGGTTGAGTGTGGAACGAAGCAAATACCATTATGGGTAAAATCAGCTGATGTTTATGGAAATGGTTGTTGTTTATAGAAAATTACGTGGTTCTGATGCTGAGTGTTCCTGAGTGATTTGGGTGTTAGGTGTGTCTGAAAGAGGTGACACTTTGAATCTTTTAACCTCCAAGCTACCCCAGCATGTCTTGGAACTATCCCTCTTTGATCCTGAAGGTCCCTGCCTTCAGAGAAGGTGGATCAGCAGGGCTGCATTGTACTGATCTTAAAATTATTTGTGGTAAAATAATTATTAGTACTATAATTAGCGTTCAAAGGTAACATCCAGCATACATCCATTTTCTCCCAGCTGTGTTTCAATCTACTGACACACTCAGAAGAGCAGCACTACTTGTGCTTGTCTTCATTTCTGTAACCATTTTCCTATGGTAACTAAGTTAAAAAGCCAAATTCATTTAAGATATTTGTAAAATCTCCAGAGACTTCACTGGGATCAGATTTTCATCCTTTTATTTTGGTTGAACTGAGTATGACTATAATCACTCCTCATCACATAGCATGAAACACAGATTTCATTCTCATGCTGTTGACTGCAGTATATTCACTCCTACCATTGTTCCTGGTCAGACCTTGTTCATTATCTCACCTAATCTTCTTAATTTTGTGTCTGAATCCCATGGTAGGAATAAGTGCATTATTAGGATAATCTGGAAAAGTATTAATTCATTTACTGTCATCTTGAAATAATTTTGGCTCATGTTCAGTTGCATGGCCACGTCCTGAGAAATCAGATTTTAAAAGCAAGTATTTAATGGTCTGTTGAAGGGATTCTGGTTTGGAGTCTTCGCTTTGATGACGTATTTTGAAAAAGTGTTGCTGTCTTGCTTTTTAGGATAATCATTAGTGTAGGTTAATATACATATTAACCTTGTTCATCAGCCTTAGCTTGTGAAGTCTGGTCTCTCTTTCCATAAAAGAAAAGTAACCATTCTATATGGAAGCTCCCACGAGTGTTCATGTGAGAACACATAAAATTACTGACCAGAGGATAAAATTCTATCATGAATTTGTGGAAGTCAGAAGGCTTGGATTTTAAAAACACTAATGCCTTTCATAAAAATAACCCACACAGTTTCAGTTAACCGTGTGCTTAAATCATTCACACAATGCAGTGACTTCAGCAGAGGCAAAGGACAGTCTGTTGCATCATTACCTATTTCTTTATCCTTGAAGGTGGATTTAACTTATGATATGTGCTTCCTTTATCTGTCCAAAAGCCTCTGGTTATTAATGAACTTGCATGTGAGAGTTTCTTCACTAAGGTCTCAGTTCAGACTCTGTTCTCACAGCTCAGTGAACACCTTCTGAGGCTAAATATTTGCCAAAAACCAAGTGGAACATGTGTCTCCTATTCTAATAAAAATACCCAAAGTGTAATCCCCATTCCTCTGTTTTCTCTGACAAAACCTGTGCTTCTGTGTTAGTGTTTATGTACCTAGGAAATGCACCATTTATAGCTATATGGCTAATATGAATCTTTATGACTGCAGCCTTGCCTTACCCTGCCTTGCCTTGCCTTCCTTTCCCTCAGGTAAAAGCCTAAAATGCTACTTAATGTTATTTTATTTTGTTCTGTCAGAAAGGCCCACATGTGCTACACAAAAATATCTGCAAAGCACATGCACCTCAGTAATGCCTGAAGCCAAAATATTCATCCCTTATTTATCTCACATATTGACATTAGGACCCTTTGAGGGAATGCTTTCAACCTTTGCAGCGATTTGAAACCTAAAAACAGCGAGAAAAAGATCTTGTTGAGAGCATTGCCACAAATCAATTTCATGTATCTTTTCATTTGACCTTTCCTCATTATTAAACAGCTACACCGAGCACTTTTATTTGCTGCAAGTTGTTTTTAAGGTAGCGGCCACGAGAAGGTTACAACAAAACAGTTGTTTTGTTGTTATGAGAGTGTTGCTTCTATTTTATGAATGTTTGCCATTTTACAACATCGCAGGGGTATGTCAGCTCCTCAACGGGAAACTGTGTACAGAAACACCACGGATCTTGCAATTTTATGAGGACAATGCAAGTAGGTTTCAGCAAGGTTGGTTCCAACTCATCTGTGATAAATGAGAAGATAAGGCAATCAGCGCACACCATGACACTCCGTGCAGCTAGTTAGGCACACTTCAGAACTACTCAGGTGTGCCCACGGAGCTCAGGAGTCTTTCCTGGGGGGTGTCTCGATATAAATACGTCCTTCATGGTGCCCACTAGAAAGGCAGGAGTTGCTTTTCCAAGGCTTTAACCCGGGTCAGATATGAATAATAGATATTAAGGGTTTAGTTCTGATGCTGAGGCTGCGTTAGAGGCTCTGTGTTTCACTTGGGTCAAAAGAGTGCGTTTGCTTTTGGGTTTGGGTTTTTCTTTATTTATTTTTTTTTGTCTTTTCCCCCTTTTTCTTCTTTTCTTTGCATAGCTCCTCTGCTTGACAGATGCCTGCAAAATTTCATCACACCTCTGTGAGGACCCCTTTGGGTCTTTGAGAGAGAAGGGTTCAGCCTCTCAGGAGCAAAGCTGTCTATCCCAGGAGTTCTATTGGCCCTGCACCAACGATCAAAGTCTGCAAACTCTTTGCAAACAGGTGAGTTGTCCCACTCTTTAAAAGTCTGCTTTTTCTGTTTTAATTTTCAAATATACTAATTGTATTGTAAAACCAAGGCTTGGCTCTGTGTCATAAAGAAGAGTGACAAATACTGCAGAAGCTGCAGTGCCTGTTAGGAAAATGAAATGTTTCTCCTAGAATTGCAAAGCCAACAATAAAGCAGTTAATTGTGCCTCTCTTTTGGTGTGGGATGTCATGTGCCTCATCTTTTCTTGCTGCATACTGTGCCTGGCTGTGATGTTCCTTGTGTGCAAATTCTCTAAAGCAATCATTTTTCATTGCTTGTTCTGCTCATGCAGTTTTTAATGGTCTCATAGATCTTCCCATAAAACTAATTTAAATAATTATTTAGTTGAAACGTATTTTAAATAAATAAGTAAACACTTCTAAGTATAGCTCCTGTTGCACTATGAAAAATTAAATAAATGTATCGTGTTTTAAAACATCAATATTTTAGTTGCTATAGATGTGCCAGCAAACAAATATACCAGACATGCATTTTAATTCGAAAAAATAGTTGAAACCAGATACTAAATGTACTGTCTAATAGTTTAGGAGCAATAAGATGATATTTTTTATGAATCAAACTTTTTTTTTAGGGAATATTAAGTAAGAAAACACAGATCTTGCTCAGCATAATAACATAAGTTCACTTATATGTGTAAGAACGTACATATTTTTAAGAATTGGGTGAGTACTTCATAAGAATAGGGGGGGGGCACACAGGTTTTGAAGGAAAACTATCCTCCAGGAATTAACCAGCCAGCTGGGAACCTCAGATTTAAAAGTGCTGCCGGGGCCCAGAGTTAAGAACGAAGTAAATGCTGAGATATTTCAGCTCCTGGCCCCTGCAGGAAGGGGGAGGAGAGGAGCAGGAGTGTCAGTCACGCTGTTTGTGCAGCACCTCCTGCTGCCAGACCCACCCAGGGGAAGGGGAACCCACTTTGGGGAGGCTGCTCCTGTCCAGGGCTAAAGAGTGGCCGGCAAGAAGAAATCCAACAAAAACGAAAATGAGAGGGCACGTGAAAGAGAAACAAGCAGAAAAGGAGAAAGAAAAGCTTGTTTCAGGATGTGTCTCAGGCAGTAGGGTGATACATTAAGAAGGCAGAAATATCTTTACAGTTCATGTGGATAATTCTACACTTTTAAGACAACACTGCCTGTCACAAAAGCCATGGATCTGAAGCCTGTTACTTTCCAGTGCCTTAAAATATAATATTTACTCTTAGATAAGCACAAATATGTATATAATGCATACGAGTATTTAGCAAGTATAATGGCAATTAATAGAACAAAACAGACAATGCAGTTTCTAAATAGGAATTCACATGGAAGTCATTCATTGCCCAGTTTTTGCTCTTTTCTGTGAAAAACATTTAAAGACATTTCAGTAAATTAGCTCATGTTAATCAATCCTCTGGTGATTATCCACCAGGGTTCCGCTAGAAACTGTAAATGACAAGGAATATTTAACAATTTCAGTGGATTTGAAATTTCTTCTAAAGACAAATGATCCTTTGTAATGAATGCCTTGCATATAGGCATATGCTCATATAACCACACTGGCCATTTGTAACTTTTAAGAGTCCAGATAACAGGGATAAATGTCAGTACAGCTATGACAGTTAATTGTCTACAAAAAAACTCACAATTAAAATATTTTAATAAACAATTCGTAATAATAAACTGGATTAATAAAACTGGAAGTGAAAATTTTACAGCACAAGAATGTTAAATGTTTTGTGCAGTTAATGTGCCAAAAGCTTGTGTTATTTTGAGTTATATTGCTCCAAAGATAAGATGAAACATATAATTCAGTGTAAAGTGTCTCTCTGTTAATTTTTCCAACCATTTTCGAACTGAAGTTGTGTTACCACTGAACATAAATGAAGTAATTATAGTAACTGCAGGTTATTTTATGCTGTAGGTATAACAATTCTGACTGTGATCTTGCCATATTTTGCTTATGCTGCCCTTTTTTTTTTTTTCTGGATAACTGAAACAAGTTTATTTTATAAAGAGCACATTGTGATATGATACAGATACCAAATTAGAAGAGATGTTAATAACAAACCATTCAGTGAAAATACTCTCACTTTGTCCTGTGGTGCTGAGGCCTGACAGGGCAATGCTGTGATGATTCTCAGTATTCACACCAGTATAACCTCTAGCCACTGCTTGACAACATTAAATATATTTTCTTGATTTCTATTTCTCTCTGTGCTATTTTGAAATTTGAATTAGTTATACTTTCCTCGTCTTTTCATGTAGATAAAAAGGGAAAGGAAGTAAAAAAAAAATAAAAAAAAAGAGGAACATTCTTTGATGCAGTATTACTGTGCTAAGACACTTCAGTCTGTCCAGTGAAGTCAAACAGCACGTACAACTAATAATGTGCTAATACACAGACTTCTGTTAAATCCATCTGGACTTCAGTTTAAAATGCCTGTGTTGAGTTCAGACAATGCTGAGTTTTGGTGCACACAGTGCACTGGCTGCACGGTGGTTTTTACAATCCCTCTGTTGCTTCTTGCCCCAGACGAAGAGAAGGGTGAGGAGCTGCTGTCTCTTTGCTGTGGCGTTTGGAGCCTTTTAAAGAGAGCACTCAGGATCCCTTAAATAGAATTCCTTGAGTTTAATACAGGTGAAGGAAAACAGGTAAAACTGAAAGAGTGCTTGAGCTTTGGGAGCTGGTTTTACTTTTTGCCTAAATAAATGAGAAAGTAGGAAAATGATACAAATATAACCATTGTACTGCAAAAACCTTCCCTCTTTTCCCTTTCAACGCTTTCTAATTGCAATTACATACGTGTATACTGATCTGTAAGCTTCCCTAAAATCTTGACAAAGCTTATCTTGACATATTGATGCCATTAAACTCTGGGACTCTAAAATGCAGTTTTCTAACCACAACAAACAAACAAACAAACATAAAACAAAGTAAAATTTAAACAACAGTTCTGTTAGAATTATTCTACTATTAACATCTCAGTTAATTGTCAGTAAAATTCTTTTACTAGAATTTTAAACATTCTGTGTAGGTGTCTGTTGGAATTTCTGGGACCCTCCAATACATCTGGAGATTAAAATCAGTTAATTTTGTAGATAATGTCCACGGTCGGATGAAGGCACGTAAGATTTTTTCTATCTGTTTGTCGAGCCACTACGGCTTCTATTAAAAATGCTTTTATCAAAAAAAAAAAAAAAAAAAAGAAAAAAAAAAGAAATTAAAAGCGTGGCCAAAGCGAAATGGCTTTGAAGTGAGCTGTGTGCTACGTAACAATAGAAACAGCACCACGCCTGATAGCATGGGATACAGTGAACACTTTGGGAGATGGGGGATGTCCACCTCATTAGCATTCTTCATCTGTAGTGGGGCTGTTGGTGGGGGTGTTGAAGTAGGAATGCCATTGTGCCGGGTTCCAGTGTTTGGGGACAAACACTGCTGTGGAGGGAACGTGTGAAAAGGCCATAGTACTGACAGTGAATGAGGAAGGCTGTGCTTTCTGTGTGCTTCAAGCAGGGAAGCTGTCATTCACAGGCCTAGCACAGCTAAACAGAGGCCAAAAGAGAAGCCTCAAATGCCTTTTAAAATGATATTAATGATTTTTAAACGTTTTCTTCATTTAGAGCTGCGCTTTATTCAAGCTGTTGGCCTGCCCTTCACTAAATAATATAAACAGGTGAACAGGTAAACAGAAGAATATCTCATTGCCACAGGAAAGATTTATTGTGGAGGTTGTATGTGGATAAGTATTTGAGGATCACAAATGGCTTTCAGCATATTTGAGTGGTTTTGAGGATGTGTTACTCGCAAGGGTTTAGCGAAATTTGAGTGTGATAGTTCACCAAACAGAGCTGGTCCCACGTGCTTTTATTTTTACTGGAAGTGACAGGAAAAAGTTTATTTTTACTGAGAAGTGGCAGGAAATTGCGCTGAATGTTCATTAGTTTGATCTAGCAGAATTTACAGTAATAGTAATTAATCATTTGAACCACAGCAGATTACATTGCATTAAAAGGAAGGGAGCTGGTCTGCAAAATACCCACAAGAAAACAAAAGAGAATAAAATTACTGACTGATTCTAATACTCGCCATTTTGGCTGGGGGAACAATTAATAAGCTTAAATGTATTTCAAAACTGTGTATCAACAGCTTTGCTGTTATTATTCTAAGCTATATCCATAAACAGCAGAGTTCATAGGGTTTTCCTCATTTTTCTATGCAGATCCATAAAAATGCTACTGACTTTAAAAAACTTGAAGTATTGCCAATACCAGAACAAAGGAAAAAAAGACAGTCTATATTTCTTCTATTTTCTTGTGTTGTTCCCTTGAAACTGCTGACTCAAGTACTGGAGGTTGAATACCTCCATGATACACAAACAAAAGCTTTTCTCCAAAACTTTTCTTCTTTTTTACTTTATAAGAAACATATCTATCATTACTGTTCAAATGGTTTTCACAGATTACAGTAATTGCATTGTTCAATAAGAGCTTTAATGACTCATTTGCAGGTGCTTTGCCTGGCAGAAACTAATAAAATGATGCACTTTTATTTTTAAATCACTGTTTTTCCTGTAATTTTTGTATCTGTCCTTGTTCATAGAATTGTCAGAAATTTATACCAAAGGACACTTACCCTGTTTATAATGCTGTTTTCAGAAAATTAGATTATGTTGTGATAAACTCAGCATAGTAATTACTAGATATTATTTGAAGAAAACAAGAACTTCATCAAAATGCTTAACTTGATTTCCAGTTTAACCCAACCTTGTATTTGTGTTTTTATGGTTTTTTAAAGCGTATTCTTACAATAACTTGAGTATCACAACCTCTGTCCAGTAACACAACCCCCCCCCTTTTTTAGACTTCAATTATTTGTTTCCTCTTCCTTGCAGCTTCTGCTTTTCTAATTTTATATGGCATTGACTCACACTGTTGAAGGAGGTGTTAAGTATCTTTATTTCCTTCCTTGGAGGTCACAGAAAAATAGATTTTTTGTTTTGTTTGTTTGACCTGTGTAGAGACCACTCAAGAAACAATCCCAGCTTAAAGTGAACTTTGTGTAGAGCAAGATTCGAGGTGAAAACTGGACTATTTCAGCCTAGCTTCTTATTAAAATAATATAAACCCAGTGTTTTGGTAATTTTGAAATTGAAATAGAAAACTGCCCTCTCGACAGTTCAGCTAAGTGGCTCTTAGAATGTTGTATTGTTTAGAGATCTGAGCGAGGCTTGAGTTGTTTCCCACAGCCGAGCTGCATTCGAGTTACCAGAAGTATTTTAAGAACCTTAAACTTGTGTCTTTTTTCTAAGTGTCATGCCTTGAGCAGGCCTAACATCAGTTAAATGAAGTGAAAATTGCATTCTTGTCTTGATAGAGATGAAAATGGATTTCTGGTCATGAAATAGATGCAGTTGTCACTTTTTTAAAAAGGTGTCAGCAGTTTGCTTCAGCAAGTAAGGTGCCAATTCAGTATGACAGTAAACTTGTGATCTGAGCAATCAATAAAATGCTTCAATAACTTCTGCTTCATTACACTTATAATAAGAGGCTATAGATCTGTGGCACATAAAATGTTGATAAAGAGGATATGTAGGGACTCGGTGTGACATTTTGTTTTAGTAATACAGTAAGTGCAATGTTGCCATCTAGAGTTTGTGCATAGGTAATTATTCTGAAAGCAAAAAGCTCCAGTGGAAAAATAAACATCGCTGTTTCAAAGCCCCTCTTTATTTCCATCACTTAGGATGCCTGTCTAGATGGGTGAGTTCATCTGCCTTGTCACAAAACTGTTTAGGTCGGGAAAAGGAAGACAATTTGTAGCATTTTTATGCTTTTTCGTCTGGTAATGTGGAAGGACACCATCTCCTTTTCCCACCCCCCACCCCCCCATTTAAAGTCATCTAAAAAACAATTATCATCTAAACAGATTTAGTTGTTCCCAGCTAGAACAAAAATCCTAACATTGCAGTGCTTTGACACCTGTAAGGGGGAGAACGGGAGCTTTGTAGTCCCAGGGAGTTAATGTTGTGATGTTCCACATTCTGACCAAGTGTTCTTTCAGTTGATTTATGTATTGTGAGACCATAAATGGCTCCTGCTGATTTTTCATGAACATACATTGCAGGGAAATTGTCTCTGAGCTATTTATCTTGTAAGAAAATTATTTTGATATGTTAAATAGTTTTTTTTTGGTCCCCTCTCCTTTTAATGGGACGGCACCTGATTGATAGAACATATAAAGAGTTTCTGCCATGTGCCATATTGCATTTCAAATAAATCAAACTTAATTTCAGTCCAGAGAGACTTTTACTTCCCAGGGAAATGACTGGAAATCCTAAATTCTTCTGAAGTGTATTTTTAAAAGATATAGAACCACCTGCTCAGTCTAGTGAGCATGAGGGATGGGCTTATCGAGTTCAGCAACCTAGCACTGTTTTATTTCCTTGAAAAAGAAATGGTTGAGATTATTGAAGACTGGGTAATTAAAAACATCTTTGTACAGGAAATTGTTATGGGACTAGTTGCACAGATATAGCATGTTTGTTAAGAGAATGACTGATTAAATATTTTCCTTTTTTTTTATATGCAGCAAGAATGATACTGCTTCTGGTTTCCCTTCTGCTTTGGTATGTAACTTATAAACAATTTGTCTTCTAAATATCAGAGCCTTATTTTTAATAGGGTGGCTACTCATGTTTCATGTTTCTGATGAGGTGGTCTGTTAACGCTGTCCTGTACTTTATTCTCTTCATTTAATTGGTAATTTAATCTGCACAAATAATACGTAGATGAGAGTAAATGATGGAAATACATCTGAAATTGTGCCAAGGAGTTAAATGACTACTTTCAAAATGTGTTTTTCTGGATTGTTTTTCCCCATGAACTTGCATTATCTTTTCTTTCTCCCTGTTTGAACGGGAATGTTTGCTGGAGACATATGGTTTACGCTCAAAAATTACATATTAGTCAAAAGACCACAGATGGGGGATGATATTCGTTTGCAAATTAGAAATTAGGCGACCATTTGGGACTAATGAAGTTTTAATTATAGCAGGGTCCAACATCTTTGTCCAGTGCATTTGCCACTCAGATTTGATTAAGCCTGGCTGGCCACAGAGCAGTTCACCTTTTGAAGATGGGATGTGCTGAGGTGCCTCCTGCATAATGAGGTGAATCCCAATAGGACGTGGATTCTTTGGTGGGGACAGGGAGGGAAAAGCAAAAGAAATTTGTTACTTTACTTTTTATTATCAGTCCTGTCATTGGATTGCCACAAAATGCCTGTGCAGACGTGTCTCTGCACTGAACTATGAGTTTGGTTTTTGTTTTCATCATTTAAAATTCAAAGACTCAAAAGCCTTAAGACTTAGTCAAGACTCCCTGTGTGTGGCTTTGAGGGCATGTAAAATAATTTTGATCATCTGAGGTCAGGTTCTAAGGATGTTCCTGTATTTTATCTGTCTTTATGCACACTGAGATTATTTCAGGTATCCTCAACCTACCTGTCTTTCCCTGGGGGTTGTGCACAGTCAAATTGCCTCACATTTGCCATGGACTGAAAGGGAATAAATGTTCCCTCAACCAGATCAGTTGACAAAGGGTCGGTTGTTAAACAGAGTAACTTGAATGTGTGCCTGAGTCTGGGGGCACTGAGAGGTTGTTCTACTATAACTAGGCTCATAGTAAATGTCTGAGTTTTCAATTTTATTCTGGCATTCTGAATTAAGAAATATGAAGTATATCTGTTAATCAGGAGACAAAGATCTTCAGTTATATTGTTCATAAATAATCTGTAAACCCACATGTCATTACGTTAATCGAGATTAGTTTCTGATGTATCCTCTAGGAGTTATGTAGGAAGGAAGCTAAATGTGGACTGTGAAGATGGGGCTATACTGGCAGTGTGTCCTGTCTGTGACCTACATGCAGCTCTGCCTTTTTTTCCTTGTTGTGGGTTAAATGAAATGCTGCACAATTATTAGATCTACTCTTTGAGTTGGCTCTTCCACTGAGTTTATTAGAAGTTGTTAAACTAAAAAAAAAAAACAAACACACACAAAAAAGCTCAGTTTAGAACTTTCTGAATATACTGAAAAGAAGTCATTGCATTTTGCAACTTTGAGAGTAATTATGGAATTCTATTGCTAAAGTCAGTGGAAGTAGATTTGACAGATTTTCTCTAAATTACTCAACCACCTACAGGTATTATTGCCGAGATTCTTTTGAAATGAGAATAAATTTTATGGAGTTACAACAGCGGAGTGAAAGGGTATGTTTGATAGATTCCCTGAGCTGTTTCAACACCCACAGGTATTATTTGTAAGAAAACAATCATGCAGAGTCTTCAGCTGGTTAGAGAGGGCACAGCATTCCATCTTCACCTGACATCCTATCTGTTCTCTCCACATCCTGTGCCCCCTGCCTACCACCCACTCCTCCCAAAACAATGCTCACCAAGAGAGTTTTGTGTGAATGGACAAGAATATGAATGTTTTTTAAAGGGATCTGAACGGTATAGAAAACACATTGTTTGTTGGGGGGGACGAAAAGGATTGAGGTGGGAGAAGAAAAACTGTCTTTAGGATTGATTGGTATTCTTCACATTCTTTCCTAATTAATCAATGTTGTTCTTTAATTGTTAGAACCTCTCAAAAGCAATTATTTACTGGCTTGAAAGCTGGACAAAAGACAAAATACCCAAAAAGACGAAACTGGAGGTTTCATTTGCTTTATTTCTCTCAGTTTGACTTGCTTCAGACTTGCAAAGACTGGTTTGTTATTTCAATTATTCTAAATAACTAAGTCCTGAAATATTCAGTGCGAGTTCTTCACTTTTCCCAAATTTTTCCTAAATGGGTTTAACACGAGGACCTCAAGTCTGTAAAGGTGAAACATTGTGATGTTGAGCATTTCTCAAAGATGCTGGTTTCATGTTGTGGTTTTATTTCAATACACTTTCAAAAAAAATTATTCCCATATTGCCTAAAAGATTCAGAAGGACAGGGCCTGTTTATAGTGCACGCACTAAGTTTATTATATGTCACACAAATATAGTTTCCTGTACCTTATACTGTGATTTTATTAAAATTTAGAAGATTCCTATCATCTAATTTAAAATTTGACCATTTTTCCAAAGAGCTTTTAAACGTGTTTGCATTCTTTTCCTGTTTTAATAATCTGCTGTTGAATCTTGATTAATTACTTAAATTCAATATTAACAACATAAGTATTTCCATTTAAAAATTAAACTAATTCAAGTCTGAAAGACAGCAATTGTTCAAAGTAACAGCACCATTCCTTTGGGCAAACTAGCAGCACGTGTGGGCATCATATATCTATAATTCTATAAATTAACTGCAAGCCTGAGTTGGCCTCTCAGTCAAAGTTGTAAAACTATTCCCTGGTTCAGAGACAATTTTTCTTCTTAGCACAGCCTGATGTGATCTTCGAAGCACTTGAGAAGCCCAAAATACAGGTGTGCAGGTAGCCCAAAATACAGGTGTACTACAAGAAATGATTTAGTTGTACTGAGTAAGACAAGAAGCATCTTCTACCGTGCTTCCCAGACTGGGCAATAAGTTCAACGAGGGCATCTGTGTCCTAAAATGGATGTACTCCATATTTTTGCATTAAAACTTACTTAGAGTAAGGTCACTTAGATCACTACTAATCTTGACATTCTTGAAAATGTAGAAGGAAGAAGTGGTATGTAGTTAGAAAAAAATATATGTATTTCACGAGCTGCTTCTCCCAATCTTTAATGACAGACAGAAGGAAAAATATTCTTGAAGACCTGATATAATCATTAACTCTTTAAAAGGTACAGAACTTGGTCTAAGGATTAGTTTCTGAAGCAGGAGACAGTCATCTCACTAAAGTCTTAAAGAATTTGGGTAATTCACAGCAGATGTGTTAAAGCTTTCGGTAACGTGGTTATTTTGCCCTGCCAAGATTGGAAGTAGAACAGACTTTTCTGGAAACAAGTTTTGTATAGACAACCAAGTGTCTGTTGAATGCTTTGTGGTTAATGACATATCTCCCAAGATCCAGAAAATTCAGTTCCAAAGCCTATAAACAAGGGAACAGGTCATCAGTGTTGACAACAGCTGAGATAACTGGCAAATTTTTTTTTTTAATGATTGAGAAATGTATCTTTAGACTTCCGAATAACTGCCAGGAAATAAAATCCAGGATAGCTATTATCTGCAGAGGTCCTTACTGAAATCCAGATTGAATTAAGGCTTTAAAAAACTAGAACAACCAGGAGCCATATCATACATTTATACTTATTAGATCAAATTCCATCCCCCACAAAAAAAGTGAAAATACTTGGAAGAATCTGATAATATGGTCAAGCTTTCATGTCTAGATCCTTCAAAAGCTCAGAATAAAATTATGCTTAGTTGTTCTTCACTCCTTGTTTCTTGACTCCTTGTCAGCTTTTTCAAACCTGTGTTTTCTCTCTGTGTTTGCTTGCAAAAATTGTCTCTTTCCTTTTTGAAATGGTTTTGTTTTACTTTGTGGCACATTTTTATTCAGTTTAACTTACAGATACGGATCTGTTATCCATATGGTACTCCAGTTACAATAGAGGGAATGACAATATTCTGTTTTGCTGACATTCCAGCTCAGCAGAAGAGTGAAAAACTGACAGGTGTATTTTGTAGCTGCTTGTTTAGAGGTCAGAGTTGTTCTCACAGATTCCTTCAACATTAATGATGGTAGTTAGGAAGATTTGTTGTCCCATTTTTTGTCCTGTTTTTGGCATTGAGATGGAAGACCTAAACAGTTTTCCTTCTTCATAAGGTGCTGATTTGTCTATAAACAGACACCATAAGAAGCACTGAGGTTTTAACCCTTTCAGATTGGCTAGACCATTTGCCTGACATTTACTACTATATTTAGGATCATATTTTCTCTCCCCTCCCCCCCTCTTTCTCTGTGATTTTTTTAAATGAAGGCCACGTTTTTCTTATGTCATATAAACGAAAATTTAGTTTTGAAGATTACTGTAAATGTCACTGAACAATGGACGTTACATGAAGGAAAACAACCTGATGTCAAGAAATATAACAATCAAGGGACTGTTTCCCAATGGCAACAGCAGTTACATTATTTCTAAATTATATAAGTTTTTTATTTGTAGGAGGACTTGACATCTTTTAAGGAAAGGTGTAAATAAAGATGATTCCAACCACAATTTACTATTGAAAATCATATTCCCTACTTACATAAAACATAGATTTTTTAGGAAAGAATGACTTCTGTTGATCTTGCAGAGATATATTATTGCTATGCTTAGTTTGTAAAATACATGCAGTATTTTAGCTTCTAAGGGAAGAAATTATCTTCTAAGGGAAGAAATTGGCTTACAAGCTCCTTCTGATGTACAGTTTTAAAAATGAAAGCTCACATTTGGTTTCCCCTTAATGCCACTATTAGGCGGCCCTAAACATGGGAGCAGTCTCATGGCCTCCCTCTGAATGCCACTCGCAGGATGCAGATATTCCTGCACTGTTCCATGTTTTTCCAGGGCTGGCATCTGGCTGCTCTGTAGATTCCTGAGGCGGTTCTGTGAGCGCTGTTGAGATGCCTCCAGGTCCACCATGTGATGGAGTTGCAGATGGAGCACTTGCGCAATGCACTTCCCTTTCCCCTGCTTTCATCGCACCAGGGAGTCTGTCGGGTTTCTTTGTGAGACAGAGAGCGTTTGTGCAACCTTCAAAAAAGGCTATTTCCCCCTTTTAAAAATTAATTAATAAGCCTTCAATTTTTTAGAGAAAATCTCCTGTTGCAGCGAGCCTTTCCAAAGTCCTATGTCTCCTGTGTGTTTAATTTGATGCCCTATATATAAATCAGTTTCGAATGCTTGTTTACCAAAAGTCATTCCCTATGTTTAAATACTAGCTGAGAAAAAAATCAGTGGGGAATTTAGGACAATTACTGAGCAGGTACCTGATTAGGGATGCCTTTATTCATTGATGTTCAAGAACTGGAAGAAAAAAAATTAGGCATGAGAAATAGCATAATTTCTGAAGTAAAAAAAATATCAAGTGCTGCTTCTGTGCTAATGTTTCAAATATTTATGGTATAAAATGGAATTGTTTCAGATTCTTCAAATGTTGGCATTTATAACTAATGTGAAATTATGTAAATTCAGGTTGCATATAGCATGTACTGAAATCTGGGAAATTTGGATTGAAGTATGGCTTGTGCTTAACTTTGGATTGTGGAAGGCCATTTCTGATCCTTACTAATTAAAAGTAGTAAAATGTTTTAGCTTTATTCTTAGAAAAAATATTACAAAATAGATTTTTGATTTCTAGATAGGTGCACTAATCCTTTAGCTAATCCTTTACCAAAATGGCAAACTTTTCCTGAGCATATCCTCATTGCATTTTATCATACTATTTAGGAACTATTCTTTGTCTTCATAGCAGTCTCAAATTAATATTTGCATAAAATTTTTCAGATCATTTCATTATTTTGTTTAATAGAGTTCTCCTCTTAAGATTACAGCCTTTTCCATTAAATTGCAAATTATGCAAACAAAGTACGCCCACTTAAGTTTGGCAATTTTTCATCGCCAGATGACTATTGTTTCACTGCTCATTTGTTCAAAGGATTACTTTTTAAATTAGTGAACTAAAATGAAAAAATTTCATGTTTCTGTTCTCCTGTTTGTAACCCATAATTTTCCTAAGGCCAATTTAAGGTATATTGTCTTTTAGAATGACATTAAATTAGACCTCAGTCATCTGCTTCCTGTCACTTTCTATTATTTTGTACTTGTTCATCAATCCTTGGGGGAAATCAAAGCCTGTGTGGCTCCCATTTGAATCTGCATAATTCTCAGTGATGGCTGGGTCAGGAGGTGCCTCCCCATGATATTTAAATTTCTACCATAACTGGAGTTCATTAACCCTTCAATGACATGGTCATTCTAATAATCTTGTCAGCATGTGTTGTGTTATGCATTAGAATAAAGTATTTTAAATCTTAAATTTAATTCTAAATTATAATATCTTGATATTAATAGGAATTTGGAGTCACTGGAGTTTTATAATACTCATTTTTGTAATTCATGTGTGTATTTATTATTAAGTCCATTCTAACTACGTCTGGCAACAACTTTTACAAGGACCCTCTAGTCTTTTTCTTCTGTTCCAAAAATGATTTAAATGCATTAATTTGGTTTCTTAATGTGCAAGCAATTTTGCTCCTAGAAGTTAAATTCTGATTGTACTTAAGTGCTACCTGTAAAACTCAGAGTAACCAAGGGTAGCTCTGGGAGGCCGAGGGCCGGTGACACTGCAGCTCATTGTCACCACAGCACCACCAGAATGATGGAAAGGTATAGAGGAATCAAAAACCTTTACAGGGAAGGAGATGGGGGAGAATTTTTCCAGTTATTTTACTGGAAACATCTGACAAGAAGAGACACTGAAAGGTAGAAGTGCTCTGTTATTCAGGAGCACGGCACAGGAACAGCTGATCCTCCAACTGAACGATCACAGTGAACGCTGGGCTCTGTGTTTCTTGTCCTGGCTTAAGTTTACAGCCTTTATCTTGCCTGGCAAAAGGCACTTAGCACCTACTGCAAGTGTTCAGATCTATCACATGTGTTGATTTTATAAGATGCTGGGGGAAGTTAAAACCCTCATCTTGTTAATTAAAGACAAAGTAGTATTAATTTCAAAGCCCTGTGCATTTGCACTCTCTGTGAATGCAATAAGTGCACCACGAATGGTGGTGAAGTTTGAAAAGCTCTACTCCCTTCTGTCTGCAGGCAAATTAAGTCATTAATGTGTGCCTGGTTAGGAATCCCTCAATCCACTGGATTTTCTGAATCATACAAATCTGCTGAGAGACAAGCAAGTTTTTCCTGACCATCAGACCATCTCAGAGATCTCGGTCAAATACTTAAATACCATACCACTTTCACCTTTTGGCATGGCTGTTGCCTTGTTCGGTGCATTGACAGATAAAACCTTTCGTGAAATGGTACAAACACCAATCCTCTCCCTCATGCACACAAAGACCTGGATTCTTCCCTGTACCCAGTTTACACCGTGGGGCTGTCAGGGAGATGGTTACAGCTCTTTGATTTTCCACGTAGCCCCCGGGCCCTGCGTCGCTGTAGCCTCTGCCAGCTGGCAGTGGTTCCCTGGGGAGCGCTGCAACGTGGGCTTTGGAACTCCCTGCACTTGGTCTGTCCTTCCCCACTCACAGCACACGAGGCTGCACACACTGTGGATGGAAAACAACCTCTTTGACAGTGCCTCTTACCGGGGAGTCACAGTAAGACCCTGTGTCTTTGGGCTGTGTAGATATAATGGTGGAGATACCGGGCCAGAAAGAAGAAATATTTGAAAAGGTTTGTATTTTTGGTCATGCCACGCTGAGTGAACAACTCAAAAACTAGCGGTGATCACAGTCTCTCACTTTTGGAGCATCTCCTCCATGTGCTTCTTGGATTGTCACTCCACTTTACAGTAGTGTCCTGGTTTTCTTCTTGGCAGCTGGTGCAGTGCTGTGGTTTGAATTTTTACAGAGAATAACATCGATAACACACTGATGTTTTTGTTGTTGCTAAGTATCCAGGCATACTCCAGCTGGACTCGAAACAAAAAATCTTATTTTGATGCCTCTGATTAGAGAGGGTTCTTCCACTGTTTTAATGGATTCCACAGTTTTCAGTTAATGAGAAGCTCATGGACTGAGTGTTCACTCTGTCACCAGAGACTGGCTCTTACAGCTGCAGATTCTCAGCTGAAAGTCCCACAGTAGTGTTGCTGTGGCATTTCTACATGTTTCAAATATACCTTATGGTGTCAACTGTCTCCATTTTTTAAATAGACTTGTTTTGTAGATGTGTTGAAAGTCTTCAAAGTCCATTGCTTTTTATGTATATTCAGTAGTTCTAAGGCCCTGTTCTCCAGATAGGCCCTCATTTTGGGTTTGGTGGGTTTTTTTAGTTCATTTTCGTTTTCATATTTTTGTGTGTGTGTTTATAGATCTGTATTTGGATTTGTTTGTGAGGTTTTATTTGTTTTTAGTTCAAAAATACCAGAGAACTTCAATTAGTGCACCACTTGGAAAAAAACTAATCAAGACAACCCTAACACATTTTAAAGCTGAAGTATCTCACTGTAGACTACTCTGTAATGTGGCAGGCAAAGGCATAAAAATGCAAAGCCAGAAAAAGTCAAATAGAAAATAAGAGCTCTTTTTTAATCACCACATCATTAACTTTTGAAAAAACCCCTTGGTGGTTTTGTTATCTGGCATCTTAAGAGAGGCCACGTAACACCTTTTACCTTATCATTTTGTAGACTGAAACATAGCCTGTCAGTAAATTGCACCTGTAAAACCACCTGTAAATCCTGTGCATCCATCAGCCAGAATACAACAGACCCTGCAGCCCTCCTCAGGCCAGGACCTGCTGCATGGAGAACTAAACCCCGCACAAAACAAGCACTTGGCCTGTTACTTTTCTGTGAACGGGGGGGAACAGAAGTTTGACAGAGGAAGAGCGGTGGATACAGCACAGAAATTCCTGCCCTTCTGGCCATGACAGTTCTTGAAGGCTTTTTGTTGGCAGCTGGGGGCAACTATTGAGTTGTGGAAGTCTCCTTGATGCAAGGCAAGGTGAGGAAGGTACAGGGAGGAAAGAAGGGGCTGACTGTAGCAAAGATTATCGTTAAGACATCATTAAGACAACAGTGAACAGTATTTAGATGATTTGAAGTGAAGGAGGCCCAGAATACATTTATGTTAAGGCCTTCAGCATGGGAGTTGGGAAAACTGAGTGGGATAGGTTGGTTTCTCAGGACCCAAGCTGTCTACATTTTGTAATCTGAAGAGAGGTAACTAAAAATGGAAACACATTGAGGTAAAACAGAATAGAGTGTTTAATACCCTACGAGTATGAAATCCAGTTTTACACTATAGTGGCCATTTGAATTAGTTTTCAGAGAAAAGCAAGATGAGATAGTACATGTGCATCTACAGAAATGACACAGGCCAGAAGTATAGTATTACACTGGGCTTGATATTTTCTTTCTTTGATTCTACTGACTTTTCCTGATGTAATATGACAGTAAAAGGTACACAAATTCCTAATCTCTAGACAGAGTATGGTAGAATTGCTTATTTATATTCCTTTTCCTGTGAATACAAACTATTAACCCAATGTGCTTCCAAGATAAGTTTAATAAGGGAACTTCTTGCCAGTGTTTAAAACCTTTCAAGACAAGCACAGCTGACAAGATCTGCAGGACAGGGGCGTCAGTTCTTGTATGGAAGCAGACAGAAGCTTGGCAAAGCTTGCCCAATTTTTATTTGCTACATTTTTCTCTAGAATGGGGAAATGTGACTGACAAGGCATTTATTTAAACTACAGGTAGAGGAGAGTAGGAGTTAGAAATCTTCATGGTGGATAGGTCAAGTGTACTGATGGCTTTTAAGCTTGATGATGTGAATTTAATCCCTGGATTTGGAAGTCCCTGTCTATCAGAGAGTGGATGGCACCACTCTGTACCTGAACTTTTTGGTTTGTGTTTTTTTCACTGCTGGAAATAGGTGTGGCTGTACTGTTAGTTTGACATGCTGTGTCTGTTCTAAAATCCCTTATCTGAGCCTTCCCTGCCTTGCTCTTCTGTCATCATTTACCTTCACGTGTAAAATCCAACATCTCCACTTCCACCCTCCTTCCATCTGCTTTTCACTAGAAGCATACAAAGATGATAATGAGAAATATAAGTTGTAAGAAAATGAACGTATTTTCCAGCTGAATGTTTGGCTGTCTTTTCTAAATACACAACACCTCGTTGTGTGTTTGTTAATTTACGGATTAAACTGATGGAAGAGTTTGGACAGTAGGATGCCTCACATAAAGATCTGAACTGTGCAAGAGGCAGGATCCATTGCCTCAGTATGGAGACATTGTGTTTTCATCTATCGCTCTGAAATAAACTTTTCAAACTGAAAAGTTTGAAGGATCATTTCAGTTATAAATAAATCTATTCTAAACATTCTGAATTATGAAGAGTTGCAGTCACTATAAGCACTTTGCTGCCTGGCAGTATTCTGCTTCATTTGAATTTAACCTTGAGATTATGTTCCAGTGCACAAGGATTATTTTTTTTTTATGAATTGACAGAACAACCACAGACTAATTAAATGTTCATATTGACAGGGGGTTGATAACATATTCTATACAGTGCCATTATTTTCAGGTCCCAAATATCCTTTCTAGAAATTTCATAAAACCTATTTTTAAAAAACTGTGCCCCTTTCCATTATCTGGAAAACGAATTTAAATGATTGGTTCTGACATAATTATTTTGGTCATATATTTTGGAAAGGATATGTCCATGCCTTCAAAAATCCCAAACTTTAGAATGAGGATTTTTTTTTGTATTTGTGAAATAACCCTTCCTACATGTCATCTTATACAACACTCATCTCCTTCAGAAATCCACCTGTAGTGTTATAAGTGCAAAGTTTAGTTATTTTAAAGAATTCAACTCCTATTCAGGTATTAAGTAAAATAACTCAAAATATAATGGAAGTATTAAACCTTATAATTACTGTAGTTTCCAACATAATAGAACTGAAGTTGGTTAAAGACTGAGCAGGAGAAAAAAGGGGAACAAATTGAGACGTGTTTTTCTTTAAAGCAAATAGACTTCTTATGTATTGTAAGACACAGACTTTAAAAAAAAAAACAACAAAAAACAACACAAAAACCAAACCAAAACAAAAAAAAACAAGTGAAAAGTGTAAAAAACCCAAATGTGGCAGCTCTGACATTTCCTGTCTGATGACAACGATGAGATCCAGCCTGTTAGGGCTTCAAATGAATGTCTTGTCTAATTTGTGCTCTTCAAATTTCTTTCTTCCCTCCCAACTGTCTCGTTTTACCCCACCTGTCACACATCACGCTTTCACACCCCTACCTTACTTTTGCAGATTTTACAAGCTTTGCCTTTTGTTTTTCCTCGTCTCAGATGTGATCCAGCCCTTTCTCTTTAACTATTCACTTGAGGGTTTTTGCCTCTTTGTTGTTTAATGTCCTCATTTGTGTGCTATTCCCTCTTTTATTTGTTAAATACATTCTAGAGCTCTTAATGAAAAAATACAGCAGTAAATTTAAATGGCATTGAGCATAAATAATGAAAATATTAGTGCTTAAGAGCATGGATATTTCCCTTAAAACCAACCTGTAATCACATGATGTCTTTAATCATATAGTTTAAACAAAACACGGATGGATTCTCTGGATGTAGCATTAACGTTCTAAATGTTTAAGATGTTTATTTGTATCTTGTTAGAATTCTGGTGCTCTTGTTGGGGTTTTGGAAATTTCTGTGCACCTGAGCAACAGCAGAGTTGGAATAAGCACCGGTAAAGGGGGTTCCACTTGCAAGTCACCAACCTTTTTCACATACTGAGATTAGATTATTATATTTTTTCACATATCTGTGATATATATTGCCTTCTCATAAATTGACTCTGACTATATGTCATTTATTTTGGATAATTTTATGGTCCTTAAACTAAGTACTCCCGATATTTGTATATTGGGCACGGGTGGCTAACTAACTATAGGTAGTTTGCATTGTTAATTTTATTAATTGCATGTGTTTATTAATAACATTTGGGTCTGGACTTGAGTCAAAATATGCTGTTGGGTGTCAAGAAATTTTGTTAAGGCCTCTAAACCACTGGAATATAGATGTAAATGCCAGAAATTTAACTTAGTAAATAATGATGTCAGTGTGTGATTTGGTTGATTTGCTTAAAGAGATGGTTAAACCATTTTCAGTTACCACTGACAATAAATGACAAGTGAATTTAGTTTCTTTTTAACCTGTTGAATTCTTACTTTCATAGTTCTTTTAATTTCTTTTTATTTCATGCTGTGAAACATTTTTGGCTTTACTTTAAAGAGGGCACTGCTCCTTTCCTGACATGACAATCCTGAATTTTATTTCTGTTTTGGGTTTTTTTTGGCACAAATATCATTCAACTTTTTCATTTAAGATTCCTAAATACATTCTTTCATGCTGCCTGTCACACATTAATGTCAGTGACTCTAAGCTATGTTTAAGTTATCCACTGGCATCTAGTAATTATCCAGAACCATGAAATACAAGGCAATATTCCCTGATGTGTAAAATTTCAATTCTGTATGTAACTCTTCAGTCTTAAACACATCTAGATCAAAAAAATCACAGTTAACTTTTGGTATTAAATGTCTTAAAGTTTTTGTTGTTTTGTTGTTTGTTTGGGGTTTTTTTCCTCATTTATCCTTTAAACCTGAAATTATTGTAGCAGTTTAAATATGTGTCCAAAGTGAAATGGTGTAAAGGTGACCACACAAAATGTGTCACACTGTAAGCATGCTGGAAGTTCTTCCATAATTTATGTCGATTTCCTTAATGCTGTTCTCTGAAAAGCTTCTTGTGAAAGGTTGAAATTAAATCAGAATTAATCACAATATGTTTTGCTGGGAGGGATTTAAACAGTGGAGCCTCCGTTACACAGAACTGGTCTAAACCACTGATAATTTTCATCTTGTAACCTGCTGAAGATGTGCAATAGCAGTTCTGTAAATGAGCATAACTGGGGGCTCTTGCTTGCTCCTGAACCTTGTGGTTTGCCCTTTATTTTGAGATATGGCTTCCCACGAAATGCTTGCATAGGGACACAGTGTATTGGTATCAGACACCAACTATGTGGGTTCTGATACCTTTTCATCAGTTGTACACCAAGAATTCTATTTTTTAAATGATATCCTGCCAGCTTTTTCACAAGCCATTAATTCCTGGAGCAACATCAGAAGGAATGTCAGAGCCGAGTGAAATCCTTGTAAGACACAGATGTCAGGATCAAAAGTCAGAGGCATTCTCGGAGCAGCGGGGGAGCTTGCTTGTTAGACCTTAATCGTAACAATTAGTATCTGCCATGTGACATTCTCTCCACCCTGCCTATATTTCTGTGAAGTTCCAGGCATGCTGAAAAGAGAAAGGATTTACTGAAGTTGGGTAGAAAAAAGTGCGTGGGCTGTTCGTCTCCTTGTTTCCCCTTTTTTTTTTCTTTTTTTTTTTTTTTTTTTTTTGACACTGTTTGCAAACTTTTCTGCAGTGTCTTGCCCTAAAGGGTAAAATAACACCAGATTGCAGCAGCCTGATTTTAGATTGGAATAATTGAACATTGAAAATACGTCATTCTTTTCTGGCTCTGTTATGTGAAGGTATTCCTTTAATGTATATGGTTAATGATTAACTAATCTTCCAGGGAAAAGGCTGCTGGTAACCAGATTTATCTGTGCTGATATTAAAGTTTGCCTGGTAGTAAAAAAAAACAAACTAACTTGTATTCTTAAGAGTTAATGGTTAGAATTGTGCATGATTAATAAGTTTGTTGTAGTTTTTAACCATCTTAGCTCTAAATCGTTTGTTTTCAGAGTAATAATCTCAGAATTAAAAAGAAAAAAAAGAATCTCTGTGGATTAGAGAATAGAAAAGATAGAGAGAAGTGCAATGTGAGGAAACAATGACAGAAGGGCTTAAGGAGCCTCACATTTGGTCTAGAGGTGTAAGAATAGGTTTCACCCTCCAGACAGTCTGAAAGGAGTTGGTCAATTTGGCTGGGGAATCCAAAATGTCTGAATGTAAGATTTTTAGGAATGAATGTCTAAAATCAAGCAGCAGATGGAGGAGGGTGAATATTGAATATTAAAATTGATAATTAGTCAAGAAAAGGTGGTTGTAGACCTGGACAACGTTTTCCAGTGCCCTCTGTCTCATGAAAGGAGAGGAGAGGGTCTAAAATGAAAAGAAATAGATATGATAATGAATGAAAAAGATAATGAATTTAAAGAGTAAGAATGTGATGAATACCAGGAGAGAATGGATGATGACAGTGTTAGGTTCTTTATAATAAGTGAATTAAAATATTTTTAGGAGAAAGGGTCAAGTATAAATAGAAAAAATGATAACTTAAGTCTGGGAAGATTAGGTCAAAAAATAGTCAGAAATTTCAGCTTCAGAAAAGCAAGACATTGATAGGTTAGAGAAGAACAAAATAATGGGAGAAAAAACATATCCTTTGAATTTTTCAATTAAAAAAAATAGATCTGAGAAAGAAATAAGGGGGGTGGAGTAGAGAGCGCCCACTGTGAGGTAAATGTGAGGGAGGATTTGAGGAGGAGTTGCAGATGGAAGAGAAGCAGTAGGACTGGTGTCTTCTACAGTGTCAAACAGCATCTTTGAACTGAGAATCTGGCCAAGCAATAAAAAGAAAAAGCAAATGTCTAGTGTGGAATGATCCAGAGATTATCAGTACAGACACAAGAACTGTACTTTGCACCAGAAATTTTATCCAAACTGCAATTGAAACATCTGTGTCTGGATGTCTCCAAGCACGGAGACTCCACAACCTCCTCGAGCAGCCCCTGCCAGCGCTCAGTCACCCTCACAATGAAAAAATGCTTTGGGATGTTCACATGGCACCTCCTGCCTTTCAATTTTGTTCGCGTTTTCTCCAGTTTTGTCCCTGAGCATCCCTGAAAAGAGCCTGACTGGGTCATCTTTGCACCCCTTCAGCTGTTCCTGGGCATTAAAAAGCTCCCCCTGGGCAAAGCAGTCCCAGCTTTCTCAGCCTTTCCTCCTGGGAGCTGCTCCCGTCCCTTCATCGGGTTTGTGGCTCTTTGTTGGACTCTCCAGTGTGTCCGTGTGTCTCCCATACTGAGGAGTCCAGAACAGAGCACACTTCACCTCCCTCCTGCTCGAAACTTCTGGGATGTTTTGGAGCTTTCCCCAGCACACCACAGAACTTGCCACCTGTGGAATACATACAGGTGATACGAAAAAAGACGGGTTTCATAGATGCAAGCGTGCTAAGGAGCTGTCCTTCTCCCTAAAAAGAAATACACGCAAAAAAAATGAATTATTTTCTTTGCCTGCATTTTGGCTTAACCCCTGATATCTTAGAGATTTTGGATGCACATAAATAGTAATAACACTTTATTGTTATATGCCACGTGTTAATATCTGAGAGGAGAATAGCAGCCTACAGGAAAGCCATTAATCAGAAGCATTAAATGCCAAAGGTAAAAATTAATGAATTCACTAATAGCTTTTTCTTCTCCTCTCCCTGCTGTTGTCATTCGGCTGCTTTTATTTATATGCAGCTTCTTCAATTTCCAGGAGTATTTACACCAACACACCCAACTTTCAGCATTGTGAGAGCGTTTAATACTGAAATAGGAGCAGCAAACAAGTAATGCCCCTGTGTGATTTGACTAGAAACATAAAATTACTGTCTTACAGGGAAACCAAAGTCTGTGAGAAGCTGGAAATGAGTCTTACAACTTACCAAGTAGGCCAGGTCTTCAAAAGTTATGTGCCTGACCCTGAAACTGGTGTCTGATTGATCACTCTTTGTGTTTACCAGGTAAGAGAAATCCTACAGCAACTGCTAAAAATAATTTCTATTTGCTTCATATTTTTATTCGAGAGGGGAATTGTCTTCAAACTGTGCCTGTGTGTGTATTTTCACAGTGTTGAAGAATAATGTTAATTCCTGTTTTTGTGTAAGTGTGGACTCCATGATCCCCACGGGTCCCTTCCAGCTCGAGATGCTCCATGGATAAATAAGAGTAAATGAACAAGAAAGTAAAACTATGTTTGAAAAAGGCTTAATTAGCTCACTTCTGATCACCATCTCACCTGAAATACTAGCAGAACAACAATTAATTGTTTTCCACGTGTTTCATTTTCCTACCTCTAGGTGTTTGGTGGTTTGGCTTGGTTTGTTTTCATTTTATTTCATTCCAGTTTTATTTCATTCCAGTTTTACATCATTCAAATATTTAAAGCCCACGAAGCGATAAAAGCCAAGATTTGTTTTGGTTTGTTTTCATTTTAACACAGAGAACAAATATCTTCTGAAAAAAACTTTAAAATCTCAAATCTAACTGACCTAATTGTAGTTACTTCTGTAGTGTCTAGAAACTGAACATGGACAAGGAGAAATGGCTTTAATTAATGTATTTATATATTTTTATTTATGTATTTATGTATTTATGTGCATATGTACCTATCTACTAACCAAAGTCCATCCTCAGAATAATTTACCTTATATATGTCAACCATCCAGGACCAAATTATGCTTTTTTCCTCTGGGAATATCTTTTTTCCCCCTCTATTGGGTGTTTAAAGTCAAGAGACACTAAATGTAGCTAAGTCTCAAAAGAGCCTGAATTAACTAAGGTGATTTGTGGATTAAAGGTAAATATTCAAGGGAGTTCTTCTGTAAATTCTTCAGTGCTGAGGAGAGCCAAGGCATAGAAACCTGTCTGATTTCTGCTTTTTGAGAAGCATCTTGTTTAAAATAGAACTGGACAGAGAATGAATTATGGCACTAATAGCAGATTTTGATATATTTTATAAGACATTGATTTCTAATATTTGTCAGTCTTCAGGTGCTTTGACTTCTGAAACTGCCATGAAGGTCAGAAGTGTTCAGACACAGTGCATGAGAAAAACAGCTGAGTTATGCTTTTGTGAGCTCTAAGAGCATGCAGCATTTCACGTGCTTAAGAACATTCTATATTAATTTGCTTTTAGCCATAAGTCAGTGCTAAAACCTCTTCTTACACTAAAACTGTAGAGGTGTCCAAATCTAAAGAAATTAATGACTTATTCAACAGCTTCTTTTTCAACTTTTATTCAACTCTTCTTCAGCTCTTCTTTTTTTTGGTTCTTATCTATTCTAATTTTGTCTCTAAAAGTTTCTGTCATCGTTTTCTTTGCTTATTCTAGATTCCTTAATCCTTTACCTCACATCTTTTTTTGTTTTGTTTTCCTACTACCAAATTTCTCTTGCTTTCTTACTCCTCCACTTCTCATACTACCTATTATTCAGGTTTTGCAATTTGTGCCTTGAACATTCCATTGCTTGTAGAGAATTCCATGCCTTTGGCCACTAAATCTAGTACTTACTTTACACTGCTTATGACTCTCTAGCTTCAAAGTTATCAATTAAATCTGTTTTACACCCCTCTAGGAGGGCACATTTGAAAAAACTGAATGTAAACAAATTAGATGCTCTAGAAAAATGTGTGCTATAATTGTAAGTAAAAATTTATAAATTCAATTTTTATGTCATTGGAAATTAGCATATCTACAGCTTACATGGTTTTGCTTGCTAATTAATTAAATAAATAAGCAAAACTCTATGCCAAAAATTAGTATATTTGGAAATAGGTAGGGATTTTCCCTGTATTCATTAGTCTTTTTTTTTTTTTTATTATGATAGCCTTTATATCATGCCAACTTAAAGCTGAATGCTACATCAGGCAGGGATTGACAAATATTTTCAGAACTCAGATCTCTTGTGCCATGAATAATCCTTATCTGAAGGTCCAAAACCCTTCCACATCCCACTGACTGGATCACTTGACTAAAAAAGCTTGTTTAATTGTCTGATATAGCAGACCCCACCTGTCCATTTGTCTGTGATATTTGTATATTTAGCTTCATTTATATGCAAACAGCAGAAAAGTGCTATTGTAGTTTTTCCTGCATTCCATTAAAAGAAAGCAAATTATTTGCAGTTCGTGTTTATAAAAGAGAGAAAAGAGGAAGAAGACTTCTGAATGTTCACCCAGATGCTTTGTAATTAAATATGAATTAAACCTCGGTCTGCAGCACCTGGGTCACAAAACTCAACTACAGATCATTCTTCTGCTGGGAGGGCATAGGAATGACCCAGCTACATGAAATATGGTCAAGGGAGTTTGCAGAGGAAGGTATAACTCATAAATGCATTAAAAACCAATGCCTGTTGGTGGCCATGAAACCACTGGACACTTTGCCAGGATTGGAAAAGAATAAAGAGACAAACAACAACACAAGTCATTGAACTGTATGAGGGCCTGGATAGCCAGAGCATCACACCTCATAATAGTGACTGTTCCAGTCTGATTGCCAGGGACAGCCTGAGAGTTTGTCAGACACTGTAAGAGGAAATCTGCATTGAGGATCCTGAACATAATTCTGAATGCCAAATGAGAAACAAATTAGGTTGCTGGGCGGCAAGGGTTCTAGTGCAGGGTGGTGAGAGGATAACATAAACCAGTCCAGTCTTGAGCTTAGTTCTCAGAACTGAGAGCTCAGCAATAGTTCTGCTATTGGCAGGCATTTGGAATCTTGACTGCTCCATTCAACTGAGTTATTTACCTAATTGTCTGAAATCCTCTACTCTTCGTATTTACTTCAGTAAATTTCTCTGCAGGGTTCAGAATTCCTCATGTAAAAAGCTTTGCCCAGCCCAGTCCAGCCTAGAATCCAAGACAGAACAGCTTATTTTTGAATCAGAGGTCATGTAAATACTGAAAGAGTATATCTAAGAGCAGGCTACATTTTGCCTGTGAAAAATACTCATACTCTCAGATATTCTATTCAGAGATAAAACTTCGGCTATGAATAACCCATGTTTTCAGTGTCACTAAATGTAAAATCAAAATTATGTTCTAATCTGTTATTAAAGGTGGTGCTGGGAGAGAAACAAAGGAAGAGTACAGAGAACTTTGAAACTGGAGAGAATTACAGATCTCTTCACAATTACAGAACACCTGGTGATTATGTTAACTGCCAGCATTAACCACCTTTCTCCTCATTTCTTTAAATGGTGAAATGTGTACCCGATAACACCTGAGGTCTTTTGTGTCCATTGTATTCTGGGATGACTATTTTTTTGCCATTTAAACAAAAACAAAACAGAGAAAAAAGCAGAAAAAATGAACAAAACCCCAACAAAACCACAACCCAAATCCCCCCCAAAACTCAAACCTTGAAGTAAGCAAGAAAAAGGTGATGCTTTTGCATGAAGTGACTCAAGACAACAACAGAGAAATTAGTTTATCTTATAGGATAAACCAAAGGACTGAAGAAATGGCATTAACTTCCAGGAAGCAGAGGATTTCCTTGCCCGTGAGTTAGACAAAGTGACCTACATTCCATAAGCAGAGACTGGCTTTTTCTAAGTTAATACTTGTTAATTTATTCCTAAATCATGTGGCCTAGTGAAAGGTATCAGCTTGCTTTCCAAACCTGGCCTCCCTCATGCCCTCACACCACGGCAGTTACAGCCGTGCCGTTTTCACTGCTGCTTTCAGAGAGCTGGTCAGCCTGCTTGCCCTGACAAATGAAGGATCCCATCACAGGTCATACCTGTCTGAACAATACACCTTTTCTGCTGGGTAACCATTTTTTTCCCCTCTCCTTCGCACCCTTTCTAAAGGCAGATTTATTTCACGAAACATTTTTGTTTAGTCTCTTCATAAAAGATGCATAACATCACAGGCCCTCGGTTTCAGTTTCCTGTCTCTCTTTTAATGCTTTTGCACCCTTTCAAGTCAATCATCCTGTTATTTCATATCTTATGCTTGCATGCTGCTCAGACAATTGACAGTACACCTGAGCTTTCACATCTGAGGCACTTACTTCATACCGATGTAATGACAATAATTTCTATCGGGTTTTTTCTGGTTTTCCTGCTGCAGTTC